>NW_026292676.1:0-54547 GCF_023091745.1 Budorcas taxicolor | reverse complement strand
CTCGAGTGGGGGCATGCACGTGCGCTTTCCTCCCGAGCGGCAGCAGTAGTGTCACGCTTCCTGTCACGTGGATCAAGGGATCTGTGGCTTTCCCTCGAGGCTGTCCCTCGAGGCTTTCCCACGAGGCTTTCCCACAGGGCTGTGCCACGTGCCACCTTGGTGTGAGTCGATCCTCGGCGTGAAAGACGAGCCGGTGAAGGGAAAAGAGGTTCCTCTGGAATGGACTGAGACATCTGGGGGACTCGTGGAATGGTGGCACGACCCTGGAGTTCCTCTCACCGTTCCTGTTGAGAGGGCCTCCTCTTGAGATGCGACGGGAACGCCGGGAACTCTTTCCCGACGAAGCAGGGACAGGATCCCTCATCTCGAGCTACGAGGCCGAAACGGGGCTCCTCTGGATGTGGGCGGGACCCCTCGTGATTCCTCTCGAGTGGAGACGGGTATGTCGGGGAACTTCTTGATTTGCAGCAAGTGTGTGAAGGAGCCTTTCGAAGTTCCAGAGGTGAGGTGTGATCCGCCTCGTGACACCTCAGCGGAAATGGGCCTCATCTCGCCTGGAGGGGAGAACCTCCTGGATTTTCTCGAGTTGCGGCAGGTCTTCTCGAGTTACGACGGGGACCTCAGGGACCCGCTCTGGTGGTCTCAGGAAAGGCCAGTCCCCATGCGAGTTGCTAGGGGACCTCTCGGGAATCCTCTCCCGTCCATGCCGGGGCCTCAGTCCTTGTGTGGAGTCGGGGCCGGAACCTGAGGATTCCTCTCCAGTGTTGCCATGGATCTTGGGGTGCTTCTGAGTCTCCCCAGGGGAGTCAGCCTCGTCTCGAGTGGGGGCATGCACGTGCGCTTTCCTCCCGAGCGGCAGCAGTAGTGTCACGCTTCCTGTCACGTGGATCAAGGGATCTGTGGCTTTCCCTCGAGGCTGTCCCTCGAGGCTTTCCCACGAGGCTTTCCCACAGGGCTGTGCCACGTGCCACCTTGGTGTGAGTCGATCCTCGGCGTGAAAGACGAGCCGGTGAAGGGAAAAGAGGTTCCTCTGGAATGGACTGAGACATCTGGGGGACTCGTGGAATGGTGGCACGACCCTGGAGTTCCTCTCACCGTTCCTGTTGAGAGGGCCTCCTCTTGAGATGCGACGGGAATGCCGGGGAACTCTTTCCCGACGAAGCAGGGACAGGATCCCTCATCTCGAGCTACGAGGCCGAAACGGGGCTCCTCTGGATGTGGGCGGGACCCTCGTGATTCCTCTCGAGTGGAGACGGGTATGTCGGGGAACTTCTTGATTTGCAGCAAGTGTGTGAAGGAGCCTTTCGAAGTTCCAGAGGTGAGGTGTGATCCGCCTCGTGACACCTCAGCGGAAATGGGCCTCATCTCGCCTGGAGGGGAGAACCTCCTGGATTTTCTCGAGTTGCGGCAGGTCTTCTCGAGTTACGACGGGGACCTCAGGACCCGCTCTGGTGGTCTCAGGAAAGGCCAGTCCCCATGCGAGTTGCTAGGGGACCTCTCGGGATTCCTCTCCCGTCCATGCCGGGGCCTCAGTCCTTGTGTGGAGTCGGGGCCGGAACCTGAGGATTCCTCTCCAGTGTTGCCATGGATCTTGGGGTGCTTCTGAGTCTCCCCAGGGGAGTCAGGCCTCGTCTCGAGTGGGGGCATGCACGTGCGCTTTCCTCCCGAGCTGCAGCAGTAGTGTCACGCTTCCTGTCACGTGGATCAAGGGATCTGTGGCTTTCCCTCGAGGCTGTCTCTCGAGGCTTTCCCACGAGGCTTTCCCACAGGGCTGTGCCACGTGCCACCTTGGTGTGAGTCGATCCTCGGCGTGAAAGACGAGCCGGTGAAGGGAAAAGAGGTTCCTCTGGAATGGACTGAGACATCTGGGGGACTCGTGGAATGGTGGCACGACCCTGGAGTTCCTCTCACCGTTCCTGTTGAGAGGGCCTCCTCTTGAGATGCGACGGGAACGCCGGGAACTCTTTCCCGACGAAGCAGGGACAGGATCCCTCATCTCGAGCTACGAGGCCGAAACGGGGCTCCTCTGGATGTGGGCGGGACCCTCGTGATTCCTCTCGAGTGGAGACGGGTATGTCGGGGAACTTCTTGATTTGCAGCAAGGGTGTGAAGGAGCCTTTCGAAGTTCCAGAGGTGAGGTGTGATCCGCCACGTGACACCTCAGCAGAAATGGGCCTCATCTCGCCTGGAGGGGAGAACCTCCTGGATTTTCTCGAGTTGCGGCAGGTCTTCACGAGTTACGACGGGGAGATCACGGAGCCGCTCTGGTGGCCTCAGGAAAGGCCAGTCCCCATGCGAGTTGCTAGGGGACCTCTCGGGATTCCTCTCCCGTCCATGCCGGGGCCTCAGTCCTTGTGTGGAGTCGGGGCCGGAACCTGAGGATTCCTCTCCAGTGTTGCCATGGATCTTGGGGTGCTTCTGAGTCTCCCCAGGGGAGTCAGGCCCTCGTCTCGAGTGGGGGCATGCACGTGCGCTTTCCTCCCGAGCTGCAGCAGTAGTGTCACGCTTCCTGTCACGTGGATCAAGGGATCTGTGGCTTTCCCTCGAGGCTGTCCCTCGAGGCTTTCCCACGAGGCTTTCCCACAGGGCTGTGCCACGTGCCACCTTGGTGTGAGTCGATCCTCGGCGTGAAAGACCAGCCGGTGAAGGGAAAAGAGGTTCCTCTGGAATGGACTGAGACATCTGGGGGACTCGTGGAATGGTGGCACGACCCTGGAGTTCCTCTCACCGTTCCTGTTGAGAGGGCCTCCTCTTGAGATGCGACGGGAACGCCGGGAACTCTTTCCCGACGAAGCAGGGGACAGGATCCCTCATCTCGAGCTACGAGGCCGAAACGGGGCTCCTCTGGATGTGGGCGGGACCCTCGTGATTCCTCTCGAGTGGAGACGGGTATGTCGGGGAACTTCTTGATTTGCAGCAAGGGTGTGAAGGAGCCTTTCGAAGTTCCAGAGGTGAGGTGTGATCCGCCACGTGACACCTCAGCAGAAATGGGCCTCATCTCGCCTGGAGGGGAGAACCTCCTGGATTTTCTCGAGTTGCGGCAGGTCTTCACGAGTTACGACGGGGAGCTCACGGAGCCGCTCTGGTGGCCTCAGGAAAGGCCAGTCCCCCATGCGAGTTGCTAGGGGACCTCTCGGGATTCCTCTCCCGTCCATGCCGGGGCCTCAGTCCTTGTGTGGAGTCGGGGCCGGAACCTGAGGATTCCTCTCCAGTGTTGCCATGGATCTTGGGGGTGCTTCTGATTCTCCCCAGGGGAGTCAGGCCTCGTCTCGAGTGGGGGCATGCACGTGCGCTTTCCTCCCGAGCTGCAGCAGTAGTGTCACGCTTCCTGTCACGTGGATCAAGGGATCTGTGGCTTTCCCTCGAGGCTGTCCCTCGAGGCTTTCCCACGAGGCTTTCCCACAGGGCTGTGCCACGTGCCACCTTGGTGTGAGTCGATCCTCGGCGTGAAAGACGAGCCGGTGAAGGGAAAAGAGGTTCCTCTGGAATGGACTGAGACATCTGGGGGACTCTTGGAAAGGTGGCACGACCCTGGAGTTCCTCTCGCCGTTCCTGTTGAGAGGGCCTCCCCTTGAGATGCGACGGGAACGCCGGGAACTCTTTCCCGACGAAGCAGGGACAGGATCCCTCATCTCGAGCTACGAGGCGGAAACGGGGCTCCTCTGGATGTGGGCGGGACCCTCGTGATTCCTCTCGAGTGGAGACGGGTATGTCGGGGAACTTCTTGATTTGCAGCAAGGGTGTGAAGGAGCCTTTCGAAGTTCCAGAGGTGAGGTGTAATCCGCCACGTAACACCTCAGCAGAAATGGGCCTCATCTCGCCTGGAGGGGAGAACCTCCTGGATTTTCTCGAGTTGCGGCAGGTCTTCACGAGATAGGACGGGGAGCTCACGGAGCCGCTCTGGTGGCCTCAGGAAAGGCCAGTCCCCATGCGAGTTGCTAGGGGACCTCTCGGAATTCCTCTCCCGTCCATGCCGGGGCCTCAGTCCTTGTGTGGAGTCGGGGCCGGAACCTGAGGATTCCTCTCCAGTGTTGCCATGGATCTTGGGGTGCTTCTGAGTCTCCCCAGTGGAGTCAGGCCTCGTCTCGAGTGGGGGCATGCACATGCGCTTTCCTCCCGAGCTGCAGCAGTAGTGTCACGCTTCCTGTCACGTGGATCAAGGGATCTGTGGCTTTCCCTCGAGGCTGTCCCTCGAGGCTTTCCCACGAGACGTTCCCACAGGGCTGTGCCACGTGCCACCTTGGTGTGAGTCGATCCTCGGCGTGAAAGACGAGCCGGTGAAGGGAAAAGAGGTTCCTCTGGAATGGACTGAGACATCTGGGGGACTCTTGGAAAGGTGGCACGACCCTGGAGTTCCTCTCGCCGTTCCTGTTGAGAGGGCCTCCCCTTGAGATGCGACGGGAACGCCGGGAACTCTTTCCCGACGAAGCAGGGACAGGATCCCTCATCTCGAGCTACGAGGCGGAAACGGGGCTCCTCTGGATGTGGGCGGGACCCTCGTGATTCCTCTCGAGTGGAGACGGGTATATCGGGGAACTTCTTGATTTGCAGCAAGGGTGTGAAGGAGCCTTTCGAAGTTCCAGAGGTGAGGTGTGATCCGCCACGTGACACCTCAGCAGAAATGGGCCTCATCTCGCCTGGCGGGGAGAACCTCCTGGATTTTCTCGAGTTGCGGCAGGTCTTCTCGAGTTACGACGGGGACCTCACGGAGCCGCTCTGGTGGCCTCAGGAAAGGCCAGTCCCCATGCGAGTTGCTAGGGGACCTCTCGGGATTCCTCTCCCGTCCATGCCGGTGCCTCAGTCCTTGTGTGGAGTCGGGGCCGGAACCTGAGGATTCCTCTCCAGTGTTGCCATGGATCTTGGGGTGCTTCTGAGTCTCCCCAGGGGAGTCAGGCCTCGTCTCGAGTGTGGGCATGCACGTGCGCTTTCCTCCCGAGCTGCAGCAGTAGTGTCACGCTTCCTGTCACGTGGATCAAGGGATCTGTGGCTTTCCCTCGAGGCTTTCCCACGAGGCTTTCCCACAGGGCTGTGCCACGTGCCACCTTGGTGTGAGTCGATCCTCGGCATGAAAGACGAGCCGGTGAAGGGAAAAGAGGTTCCTCTGGAATGGACTGAGACATCTGGGGGACGCTTGGAAAGGTGGCACGACCCTGGAGTTCCTCTCGCCGTTCCTGTTGAGAGGGCCTCCTCTTGAGATGCGACGGGAACGACGGGGACTCTTTCCCGACGAAGCAGGGACAGGATCCCTCATCTCGAGCTACGAGGCGGAAACGGGGCACCTCTGGATGTGGGCGGGACCCTCGTGATTCCTCTCGAGTGGAGACGGGTATGTCGGGGAACTTCTTGATTTGCAGCAAGGGTGTGAAGGAGCCTTTCGAAGTTCCAGAGGTGAGGTGTGATCCGCCACGTAACACCTCAGCAGAAATGGGCCTCATCTCGCCTGGAGGGGAGAACCTCCTGGATTTTCCCGAGTTGCGGCAGGTCTTCTCGAGTTACGATGGGGACCTCAGGGACCCGCTCTGGTGGCCTCAGGAAAGGCCAGTCCCCATGCGAGTTGCTAGGGGACCTCTCGGGAATCCTCTCCCGTCCATGCCGGGGCCTCAGTCCTTGTGTGGAGTCGGGGCCGGAACCTGAGGATTCCTCTCCAGTGTTGCCATGGATCTTGGGGTGCTTCTGAGTCTCCCCAGGGGAGTCAGCCTCGTCTCGAGTGGGGGCATGCACGTGCGCTTTCCTCCCGAGCTGCAGCAGTAGTGTCACGCTTCCTGTCACGTGGATCAAGGGATCTGTGGCTTTCCCTCGAGGCTGTCCCTCGAGGCTTTCCCACGAGGCTTTCCCACAGGGCTGTGCCACGTGCCACCTTGGTGTGAGTCGATCCTCGGCGTGAAAGACGAGCCGGTGAAGGGAAAAGAGGTTCCTCTGGAATGGACTGAGACATCTGGGGGACTCGTGGAATGGTGGCACGACCCTGGAGTTCCTCTCACCGTTCCTGTTGAGAGGGCCTCCTCTTGAGATGCGACGGGAACGCCGGGAACTCTTTCCCGACGAAGCAGGGACAGGATCCCTCATCTCGAGGTACGAGGCCGAAACGGGGCTCCTCTGGATGTGGGCGGGACCCTCGTGATTCCTCTCGAGTGGAGACGGGTATGTCGGGGAACTTCTTGATTTGCAGCAAGTGTGTGAAGGAGCCTTTCGAAGTTCCAGAGGTGAGGTGTGATCCGCCTCGTGACACCTCAGCGGAAATGGGCCTCATCTCGCCTGGAGGGGAGAACCTCCTGGATTTTCTCGAGTTGCGGCAGGTCTTCTCGAGTTACGACGGGGACCTCAGGGACCCGCTCTGGTGGTCTCAGGAAAGGCCAGTCCCCATGCGAGTTGCTAGGGGACCCCTCGGGATTCCTCTCCCGTCCATGCCGGGGCCTCAGTCCTTGTGTGGAGTCGGGGCCGGAACCTGAGGATTCCTCTCCAGTGTTGCCATGGATCTTGGGGTGCTTCTGAGTCTCCCCAGGGGAGTCAGGCCTCGTCTCGAGTGGGGGCATGCACGTGCGCTTTCCTCCCGAGCTGCAGCAGTAGTGTCACGCTTCCTGTCACGTGGATCAAGGGATCTGTGGCTTTCCCTCGAGGCTGTCCCTCGAGGCTTTCCCACGAGGCTTTCCCACAGGGCTGTGCCACGTGCCACCTTGGTGTGAGTCGATCCTCGGCGTGAAAGACCAGCCGGTGAAGGGAAAAGAGGTTCCTCTGGAATGGACTTAGACATCTGGAGGACTCGTGGAATGGTGGCACGACCCTGGAGTTCCTCTCACCGTTCCTGTTGAGAGGGCCTCCTCTTGAGATGCGACGGGAACGCCGGGAACTCTTTCCCGACGAAGCAGGGACAGGATCCCTCATCTCGAGCTACGAGGCCGAAACGGGGCTCCTCTGGATGTGGGCGGGACCCTCGTGATTCCTCTCGAGTGGAGACGGGTATGTCGGGGAACTTCTTGATTTGCAGCAAGGGTGTGAAGGAGCCTTTCGAAGTTCCAGAGGTGAGGTGTGATCCGCCACGTGACACCTCAGCAGAAATGGGCCTCATCTCGCCTGGAGGGGAGAACCTCCTGGATTTTCTCGAGTTGCGGCAGGTCTTCACGAGTTACGACGGGGAGCTCACGGAGCCGCTCTGGTGGCCTCAGGAAAGGCCAGTCCCCATGCGAGTTGCTAGGGGACCTCTCGGGATTCCTCTCCCGTCCATGCCGGGGCCTCAGTCCTTGTGTGGAGTCGAGGCCGGAACCTGAGGATTCCTCTCCAGTGTTGCCATGGATCTTGGGGTGCTTCTGAGTCTCCCCATGGGAGTCAGGCCTCGTCTCGAGTGGGGGCATGCACGTGCGCTTTCCTCCCGAGCTGCAGCAGTAGTGTCACGCTTCCTGTCACGTGGATCAAGGGATCTGTGGCTTTCCCTCGAGGCTGTCCCTCGAGGCTTTCCCACGAGGCTTTCCCACAGGGCTGTGCCACGTGCCACCTTGGTGTGAGTCGATCCTCGGCGTGAAAGACGAGCCGGTGAAGGGAAAAGAGGTTCCTCTGGAATGGACTGAGACATCTGGGGGACTCTTGGAAAGGTGGCACGACCCTGGAGTTCCTCTCGCCGTTCCTGTTGAGAGGGCCTCCCCTTGAGATGCGACGGGAACGCCGGAAACTCTTTCCCGACGAAGCAGGGACAGGATCCCTCATCTCGAGCTACGAGGCGGAAACGGGGCTCCTCTGGATGTGGGCGGGACCCTCGTGATTCCTCTCGAGTGGAGACGGGTATGTCGGGGAACTTCTTGATTTGCAGCAAGGGTGTGAAGGAGCCTTTCGAAGTTCCAGAGGTGAGGTGTAATCCGCCACGTAACACCTCAGCAGAAATGGGCCTCATCTCGCCTGGAGGGGAGAACCTCCTGGATTTTCTCGAGTTGCGGCAGGTCTTCACGAGATACGACGGGGAGCTCACGGAGCCGCTCTGGTGGCCTCAGGAAAGGCCAGTCCCCATGCGAGTTGCTAGGGGACCTCTCGGGATTCCTCTCCCGTCCATGCCGGGGCCTCAGTCCTTGTGTGGAGTCGGGGCCGGAACCTGAGGATTCCTCTCCAGTGTTGCCATGGATCTTGGGGTGCTTCTGAGTCTCCCCAGGGGAGTCAGGCCTCGTCTCGAGTGGGGGCATGCACATGCGCTTTCCTCCCGAGCTGCAGCAGTAGTGTCACGCTTCCTGTCACGTGGATCAAGGGATCTGTGGCTTTCCCTCGAGGCTGTCCCTCGAGGCTTTCCCACGAGACGTTCCCACAGGGCTGTGCCACGTGCCACCTTGGTGTGAGTCGATCCTCGGCGTGAAAGACGAGCCGGTGAAGGGAAAAGAGGTTCCTCTGGAATGGACTGAGACATCTGGGGGACTCTTGGAAAGGTGGCACGACCCTGGAGTTCCTCTCGCCGTTCCTGTTGAGAGGGCCTCCCCTTGAGATGCGTCGGGAACGCCGGGAACTCTTTCCCGACGAAGCAGGGACAGGATCCCTCATCTCGAGCTACGAGGCGGAAACGGGGCTCCTCTGGATGTGGGCGGGACCCTTGTGATTCCTCTCGAGTGGAGACGGGTATGGCGGGGAACTTCTTGATTTGCAGCAAGGGTGTGAAGGAGCCTTTCGAAGTTCCAGAGTTGAGGTGTAATCCGCCACGTAACACCTCGGCAGAAATGGGCCTCATCTCGCCTGGAGGGGAGAACCTCCTGGATTTTCTCGAGTTGCGGGAGGTGTTCTCGAGTTACGACGGGGACCTCAGGGACCCGCTCTGGTGGCCTCAGGAAAGGCCAGTCCCCATGCGAGTTGCTAGCGGAACTCTCGGGATTCCTCTCCCGTCCATGCCGGGGCCTCAGTCCTTGTGTGGAGTCGGGGCCGGAACCTGAGGATTCCTCTCCAGTGTTGCCATGGATCTTGGGGTGCTTCTGAGTCTCCCCAGGGGAGTCAGGCCTCGTCTCGAGTGGGGGCATGCACGTGCGATTTCCTCCCGAGCTGCAGCAGTAGTGTCACGCTTCCTGTCACGTGGATCAAGGGATCTGTGGCTTTCCCTCGAGGCTTTCCCACGAGGCTTTCCCACAGGGCTGTGCCACGTGCCACCTTGGTGTGAGTCGATCCTCGGCGTGAAAGACGAGCCGGTGAAGGGAAAAGAGGTTCCTCTGGAATGGACTGAGACATCTGGGGGACGCTTGGAAAGGTGGCACGACCCTGGAGTTCCTCTCGCCGTTCCTGTTGAGAGGGCCTCCTCTTGAGATGCGACGGGAACGCCGGGAACTCTTTCCCGACGAAGCAGGGACAGGATCCCTCATCTCGAGCTACGAGGCGGAAACGGGGCCCCTCTGGATGTGGGCGGGACCCTAGTGATTCCTCTCGAGTGGAGACGGGTATGTCGGGGAAATGCTTGATTTGCAGCAAGGGTGTGAAGGAGCCTTTCGAAGTTCCAGAGGTGAGGTGTGATCCGCCACGTAACACCTCAGCAGAAATGGGCCTCATCTCGCCTGGAGGGGAGAACCTCCTGGATTTTCCCGAGTTGCGGCAGGTCTTCTCGAGTTACGATGGGGACCTCAGGGACCCGCTCTGGTGGCCTCAGGAAAGGCCAGTCCCCATGCGAGTTGCTAGGGGACCTCTCGGGAATCCTCTCCCGTCCATGCCGGGGCCTCAGTCCTTGTGTGGAGTCGGGGCCGGAACCTGAGGATTCCTCTCCAGTGTTGCCATGGATCTTGGGGTGCTTCTGAGTCTCCCCAGGGGAGTCAGCCTCGTCTCAAGTGGGGGAATGCACGTGCGCTTTCCTCCCGAGCTGCAGCAGTAGTGTCACGCTTCCTGTCACGTGGATCAAGGGATCTGTGGCTTTCCCTCGAGGCTGTCCCTCGAGGCTTTCCCACGAGGCTTTCCCACAGGGCTGTGCCACGTGCCACCTTGGTGTGAGTCGATCCTCGGCGTGAAAGACGAGCCGGTGAAGGGAAAAGAGGTTCCTCTGGAATGGACTGAGACATCTGGGGGACTCGTGGAATGGTGGCACGTCCCTGGAGTTCCTCTCACCGTTCCTGTTGAGAGGGCCTCCTCTTGAGATGCGACGGGAACGCCGGGAACTCTTTCCCGACGAAGCAGGGACAGGATCCCTCATCTCGAGCTACGAGGCCGAAACGGGGCTCCTCTGGATGTGGCCGGGACCCTCGTGATTCCTCTCGAGTGGAGACGGGTATGTCGGGGAACTTCTTGATTTGCAGCAAGGGTGTGAAGGAGCCTTTCGAAGTTCCAGAGGTGAGGTGTGATCCGCCACGTGACACCTCAGCAGAAATGGGCCTCATCTCGCCTGGAGGGGAGAACCTCCTGGATTTTCTCGAGTTGCGGCAGGTCTTCACGAGTTACGAGGGGGAGCTCACGGAGCCGCTCTGGTGGCCTCAGGAAAGGCCAGTCCCCATGCGAGTTGCTAGGGGACCTCTCGGGATTCCTCTCCCGTCCATGCCGGGGCCTCAGTCCTTGTGTGGAGTCGGGGCCGGAACCTGAGGATTCCTCTCCAGTGTTGCCATGGATCTTGGGGTGCTTCTGAGTCTCCCCAGGGGAGTCAGGCCTCGTCTCGAGTGGGGGCATGCACGTGCGCTTTCCTCCCGAGCTGCAGCAGTAGTGTCACGCTTCCTGTCACGTGGATCAAGGGATCTGTGGCTTTCCCTCGAGGCTGTCCCTCGAGGCTTTCCCACGAGGCTTTCCCACAGGGCTGTGCCACGTGCCACCTTGGTGTGAGTCGATCCTCGGCGTGAAAGACGAGCCGGTGAAGGGAAAAGAGGTTCCTCTGGAATGGACTGAGACATCTGGGGGACTCTTGGAAAGGTGGCACGACCCTGGAGTTCCTCTCGCCGTTCCTGTTGAGAGGGCCTCCTCTTGAGATGCGACGGGAACGCCGGGAACTCTTTCCCGACGAAGCAGGGACAGGATCCCTCATCTCGAGCTACGAGGCGGAAACGGGGCTCCTCTGGATGTGGGCGGGACCCTCGTGATTCCTCTCGAGTGGAGACGGGTATGGCGGGGAACTTCTTGATTTGCAGCAAGGGTGTGAAGGAGCCTTTCGAAGTTCCAGAGTTGAGGTGTAATCCGCCACGTAACACCTCGGCAGAAATGGGCCTCATCTCTCCTGGAGGGGAGAACCTCCTGGATTTTCTCGAGTTGCGGGAGGTGTTCTCGAGTTACGACGGGGACCTCAGGGACCCGCTCTGGTGGCCTCAGGAAAGGCCAGTCCCCATGCGAGTTGCTAGGGGACCTCTCGGGATTCCTCTCCCGTCCATGCCGGGGCCTCAGTCCTTGTGTGGAGTCGGGGCCGGAACCTGAGGATTCCTCTCCAGTGTTGCCATGGATCTTGGGGTGCTTCTGAGTCTCCCCAGGGGAGTCAGGCCTCGTCTCGAGTGGGGGCATGCACGTGCGCTTTCCTCCCGAGCTGCAGCAGTAGTGTCACGCTTCCTGTCACGTGGATCAAGGGATCTGTGGCTTTCCCTCGAGGCTGTCCCTCGAGGCATTCCCACGAGGCTCTCCCACAGGGCTGTGCCACGTGCCACCTTGGTGTGAGTCGATCCTCGGCGTGAAAGACGAGCCGGTGAAGGGAAAAGAGGTTCCTCTGGAATGGACTGAGACATCTGGGGGACTCTTGGAAAGCTGGCACGACACTGGAGTTCCTCTCGCCGTTTCTGTTGAGAGGGCCTCCCCTTGAGATGCCACGGGAACGCCGGGAACTCTTTCCCGACGAAGCAGGGACAGGATCCCTCATCTCGAGCTACGAGGCGGAAACGGGGCTCCTCTGGATGTGGGCGGGACCCTCGTGATTCCTCTCGAGTGGAGACGGTTATATCGGGGAACTTCTTGATTTGCAGCAAGGGTGTGAAGGAGACTTTCGAAGTTCCAGAGGTGAGGTGTGATCCGCCACGTAACAATTCAGCAGAAATGGGCCTCATCTCGCCTGGAGGGGAGAACTTCCTGGATTTTCTCGAGTTGCGGCAGGTCTTCTCGAGTTACGACGGGGACCTCAGGGACCCGCTCTGGTGGCCTCAGGAAAGGCCAGTCCCCATGCGAGTTGCTAGGGGACCTCTCGGGATTCCTCTCCCCTCCATGCCGGGGCCTCAGTCCTTGTGTGGAGTCGGGGCTGGAACCTGAGGATTCCTCTCCAGTGTTGCCATGGATCTTGGGGTGCTTCTGAGTCTCCCCAGGGGAGTCAGGCCTCGTCTCGAGTGGGGGCATGCACGTGCGCTTTCCTCCCGAGCTGCAGCAGTAGTGTCACGCTTCCTGTCACGTGGATCAAGGGATCTGTGGCTTTCCCTCGAGGCTGTCCCTCGAGGCTTTCCCACGAGGCTATCCCACAGGGCTGTGCCA
Source organism: Budorcas taxicolor (assembly GCF_023091745.1). Lineage (NCBI taxonomy): Eukaryota > Metazoa > Chordata > Mammalia > Artiodactyla > Bovidae > Budorcas > Budorcas taxicolor. Next base: position 42,184 of record NW_026292676.1, on the reverse strand, counting down.
CGTGCCACCTTGGTGTGAGTCGATCCTCGGCGTGAAAGACGAGCCGGTGAAGGGAAAAGAGTTTCCTCTGGAATGGACTGAGACATCTGCGGGACTCTTGGAATGGTGGCAAGACCCTGGAGTTCCTCTCGCCGTTCCTGTTGAGAGGGCCTCCTCTTGAGATGCGACTGGAACGCCGGGAACTCTTTCCCGACGAAGCAGGGAAAGGATCCCTCATCTCCAGCTACGAGGCCGAAACGGGGCTCCTCTGGATGTGGGCGGGACCCTCGTGATTCCTCTCGAGTGGAGACGGGTGTGTCGGGAAACTTCTTGATTTGCACCAAGGGTGTGAAGGACCCTTTCGAAGTTCCAGAGGTGAGGTGTGATCAGCCTCGAGACGCCTCAGCGGAAATGGGCCTCATCTCGCCTGGAGGGGAGAACCTCCTGGATTTTCTCGAGTTGCGGCAGGTCTTCTCGAGTTACGACGGGGACCTCAGGGACCCGCTCTGGTGGCCTCAGGAAAGGCCAGTCCCCATGCGAGTTGCTAGGGGACCTCTCGGGATTCCTCTCCCGTCCATGCCGGGGCCTCAGTCCTTGTGTGGAGTCGGGGCCGGAACCTGAGGATTCCTCTCCAGTGTTGCCATGGATCTTGGGGTGCTTCTGAGTCTCCCCAGGGGAGTCGGGCCTCGTCTCGAGTGGGGGCATGCACGTGCGCTTTCCTCCCGAGCTGCAGCAGTAGTGTCACGCTTCCTGTCACGTGGATCAAGGGATCTGTGGCTTTCCCTCGAGGCTGTCCCTCGAGGCTTTCCCACGAGGCTTTCCCACAGGGCTGTGCCACGTGCCACCTTGGTGTGAGTCGATCCTCGGCGTGAAAGACGAGCCGGTGAAGGAAAAGAGGTTCCTCTGGAATGGACTGAGACATCTGGGGGACTCTTGGAAAGGTGGCACGACCCTGGAGTTCCTCTCTCCGTTCCTGTTGAGAGGGCCTCCTCTTGAGATGCGACGGGAACGCCGGGAACTCTTTCCCGACGAAGCAGGGACAGGATCCCTCATCTCGAGCTACGAGGCGGAAACGGGGCTCCTCTGGATGTGGGCGGGACCCTCGTGATTCCTCTCGAGTGGAGACGGGTATGTCGGGGAACTTCTTGATTTGCACCAAGGGTGTGAAGGAGCCTTTCGAAGTTCCAGAGGTGAGGTGTAATCCGCCACGTAACACCTCGGCAGAAATGGGCCTCATCTCGCCTGGAGGGGAGAACCTCCTGGATTTTCTCGAGTTGCGGCAGGTGTTCTCGAGTTACGACGGGGACCTCAGGGACCCGCTCTGGTGGCCTCAGGAAAGGCCAGTCCCCATGCGAGTTGCTAGGGGACCTCTCGGGATTCCTCTCCCGTCCATGCCGGGGCCTCAGTCCTTGTGTGGAGTCGGGGCCGGAACCTGGGGATACCTCTCCAGTGTTGCCATGGATCTTGGGGTGCTTCTGAGTCTCCCCAGGGGAGTCAGGCCTCGTCTCGAGTGGGGGCATGCACGTGCGCTTTCCTCCCGAGCTGCAGCAGTAGTGTCACGCTTCCTGTCACGTGGATCAAGGGATCTGTGGCTTTCCCTCGAGGCTGTCTCTCGAGGCTTTCCCACGAGGCTTTCCCACAGGGCTGTGCCACCTGCCACCTTGGTGTGAGTCGATCCTCAGCGTGAAAGACGAGCCGGTGAAGGGAAAAGAGGTTCCTCTAGAATGGACTGAGACATCTGGGGGACTCTTGGAATGGTGGCACGACCCTGGAGTTCCTCTCGCCGTTCCTGTTGAGAGGGCCTCCTCTTGAGATGCGACGGGAACGCCGGGAACTCTTTCCCGACGAAGCAGGGACAGAATCCCTCATCTCGAGCTACGAGGCGGAAACGGGGCTCCTCTGGATGTGGGCGGGACCCTCGTGATTCCTCTCGAGTGCAGACGGGTATATCGGGGAACTTCTTGATTTGCAGCAAGGGTGTGAAGGAGCCTTTCGAAGTTCCAGAGGTGAGGTGTGATCCGCCACGTAACACCTCAGCAGAAATGGGCCTCATCTCGCCTGGAGGGGAGAACCTCCTGGATTTTCCCGAGTTGCGGCAGGTCTTCTCGAGTTACGATGGGGACCTCAGGGACCCGCTCTGGTGGCCTCAGGAAAGGCCAGTCCCCATGCGAGTTGCTAGGGGACCTCTCGGGAATCCTCTCCCGTCCATGCCGGGGCCTCAGTCCTTGTGTGGAGTCGGGGCCGGAACCTGAGGATTCCTCTCCAGTGTTGCCATGGATCTTGGGGTGCTTCTGAGTCTCCCCAGGGGAGTCAGCCTCGTCTCAAGTGGGGGCATGCACGTGCGCTTTCCTCCCGAGCTGCAGCAGTAGTGTCACGCTTCCTGTCACGTGGATCAAGGGATCTGTGGCTTTCCCTCGAGGCTGTCCCTCGAGGCTTTCCCACGAGGCTTTCCCACAGGGCTGTGCCACGTGCCACCTTGGTGTGAGTCGATCCTCGGCGTGAAAGACGAGCCGGTGAAGGGAAAAGAGGTTCCTCTGGAATGGACTGAGACATCTGGGGGACTCTTGGAAAGGTGGCACGACCCTGGAGTTCCTCTCGCCGTTCCTGTTGAGAGGGCCTCCTCTTGAGATGCGACGGGAACGCCGGGAACTCTTTCCCGACGAAGCAGGGACAGGATCCCTCATCTCGAGCTACGAGGCGGAAACGGGGCTCCTCTGGATGTGGGCGGGACCCTCGTGATTCCTCTCGAGTGGAGACGGGTATGGCGGGGAACTTCTTGATTTGCAGCAAGGGTGTGAAGGAGCCTTTCGAAGTTCCAGAGTTGAGGTGTAATCCGCCACGTAACACCTCGGCAGAAATGGGCCTCATCTCGCCTGGAGGGGAGAACCTCCTGGATTTTCTCGAGTTGCGGCAGGTGTTCTCGAGTTACGACGGGGACCTCAGGGACCCGCTCTGGTGGCCTCAGGAAAGGCCAGTCCCCATGCGAGTTGCTAGGGGACCTCTCGGGATTCCTCTCCCGTCCATGCCGGGGCCTCAGTCCTTGTGTGGAGTCGGGGCCGGAACCTGAGGATACCTCTCCAGTGTTGCCATGGATCTTGGGGTGCTTCTGAGTCTCCCCAGGGGAGTCAGGCCTCGTCTCGAGTGGGGGCATGCACGTGCGCTTTCCTCCCGAGCTGCAGCAGTAGTGTCACGCTTCCTGTCACGTGGATCAAGGGATCTGTGGCTTTCCCTCGAGGCTGTCTCTCGAGGCTTTCCCACGAGGCTCTCCCACAGGGCTGTGCCACCTGCCACCTTGGTGTGAGTCGATCCTCAGCGTGAAAGACGAGCCGGTGAAGGGAAAAGAGGTTCCTCTAGAATGGACTGAGACATCTGGGGGACTCTTGGAATGGTGGCACGACCCTGGAGTTCCTCTCGCCGTTCCTGTTGAGAGGGCCTCCTCTTGAGATGCGACGGGAACGCCGGGAACTCTTTCCCGACGAAGCAGGGACAGAATCCCTCATCTCGAGCTACGAGGCGGAAACGGGGCTCCTCTGGATGTGGGCGGGACCCTCGTGATCCCTCTCGAGTGCAGACGGGTATATCGGGGAACTTCTTGATTTGCAGCAAGGGTGTGAAGGAGCCTTTCGAAGTTCCAGAGGTGAGGTGTGATCCGCCACGTAACACCTCAGCAGAAATGGGCCTCATCTCGCCTGGAGGGGAGAACCTCCTGGATTTTCCCGAGTTGCGGCAGGTCTTCTCGAGTTACGATGGGGACCTCAGGGACCCGCTCTGGTGGCCTCAGGAAAGGCCAGTCCCCATGCGAGTTGCTAGGGGACCTCTCGGGAATCCTCTCCCGTCCATGCCGGGGCCTCAGTCCTTGTGTGGAGTCGGGGCCGGAACCTGAGGATTCCTCTCCAGTGTTGCCATGGATCTTGGGGTGCTTCTGAGTCTCCCCAGGGGAGTCAGCCTCGTCTCAAGTGGGGGCATGCACGTGCGCTTTCCTCCCGAGCTGCAGCAGTAGTGTCACGCTTCCTGTCACGTGGATCAAGGGATCTGTGGCTTTCCCTCGAGGCTGTCCCTCGAGGCTTTCCCACGAGGCTTTCCCACAGGGCTGTGCCACGTGCCACCTTGGTGTGAGTCGATCCTCGGCGTGAAAGACGAGCCGGTGAAGGGAAAAGAGGTTCCTCTGGAATGGACTGAGACATCTGGGGGACTCTTGGAAAGGTGGCACGACCCTGGAGTTCCTCTCGCCGTTCCTGTTGAGAGGGCCTCCTCTTGAGATGCGACGGGAACGCCGGGAACTCTTTCCCGACGAAGCAGGGACAGGATCCCTCATCTCGAGCTACGAGGCGGAAACGGGGCTCCTCTGGATGTGGGCGGGACCCTCGTGATTCCTCTCGAGTGGAGACGGGTATGGCGGGGAACTTCTTGATTTGCAGCAAGGGTGTGAAGGAGCCTTTCGAAGTTCCAGAGTTGAGGTGTAATCCGCCACGTAACACCTCGGCAGAAATGGGCCTCATCTCGCCTGGAGGGGAGAACCTCCTGGATTTTCTCGAGTTGCGGGAGGTGTTCTCGAGTTACGACGGGGACCTCAGGGACCCGCTCTGGTGGCCTCAGGAAAGGCCAGTCCCCATGCGAGTTGCTAGGGGACCTCTCGGGATTCCTCTCCCGTCCATGCCAGGGCCTCAGTCCTTGTGTGGAGTCGGGGCCGGAACCTGAGGATTCCTCTCCAGTGTTGCCATGGATCTTGGGGTGCTTCTGAGTCTCCCCAGGGGAGTCAGGCCTCGTCTCGAGTGGGGGCATGCACGTGCGCTTTCCTCCCGAGCTGCAGCAGTAGTGTCACGCTTCCTCTCACGTGGATCAAGGGATCTGTGGCTTTCCCTCGAGGCTGTCCCTCGAGGCTTTCCCACGAGGCTTTCCCACAGGGCTGTGCCACGTGCCACCTTGGTGTGAGTCGATCCTCGGCGTGAAAGACGAGCCGGTGAAGGGAAAAGAGTTTCCTCTGGAATGGACTGAGACATCTGCGGGACTCTTGGAATGGTGGCAAGACCCTGGAGTTCCTCTCGCCGTTCCTGTTGAGAGGGCCTCCTCTTGAGATGCGACTGGAACGCCGGGAACTCTTTCCCGACGAAGCAGGGAAAGGATCCCTCATCTCCAGCTACGAGGCCGAAACGGGGCTCCTCTGGATGTGGGCGGGACCCTCGTGATTCCTCTCGAGTGGAGACGGGTGTGTCGGGAAACTTCTTGATTTGCACCAAGGGTGTGAAGGACCCTTTCGAAGTTCCAGAGGTGAGGTGTGATCAGCCTCGAGACGCCTCAACGGAAATGGGCCTCATCTCGCCTGGATGGGAGAACCTCCTGGATTTTCTCGAGTTGCGGCAGGTCTTCTCGAGTTACGACGGGGACCTCAGGGACCCGCTCTGGTGGCCTCAGGAAAGGCCAGTCCCCATGCGAGTTGCTAGGGGACCTCTCGGGATTCCTCTCCCGTCCATGCCGGGGCCTCAGTCCTTGTGTGGAGTCGGGGCCGGAACCTGAGGATTCCTCTCCAGTGTTGCCATGGATCTTGGGGTGCTTCTGAGTCTCCCCAGGGGAGTCGGGCCTCGTCTCGAGTGGGGGCATGCACGTGCGCTTTCCTCCCGAGCTGCAGCAGTAGTGTCACGCTTCCTGTCACGTGGATCAAGGGATCTGTGGCTTTCCCTCGAGGCTGTCCCTCGAGGCTTTCCCACGAGGCTTTCCCACAGGGCTGTGCCACGTGCCACCTTGGTGTGAGTCGATCCTCGGCGTGAAAGACGAGCCGGTGAAGGAAAAGAGGTTCCTCTGGAATGGACTGAGACATCTGGGGGACTCTTGGAAAGGTGGCACGACCCTGGAGTTCCTCTCTCCGTTCCTGTTGAGAGGGCCTCCTCTTGAGATGCGACGGGAACGCCGGGAACTCTTTCCCGACGAAGCAGGGACAGGATCCCTCATCTCGAGCTACGAGGCGGAAACGGGGCTCCTCTGGATGTGGGCGGGACCCTCGTGATTCCTCTCGAGTGGAGACGGGTATGTCGGGGAACTTCTTGATTTGCACCAAGGGTGTGAAGGAGCCTTTCGAAGTTCCAGAGGTGAGGTGTAATCCGCCACGTAACACCTCGTCAGAAATGGGCCTCATCTCGCCTGGAGGGGAGAACCTCCTGGATTTTCTCGAGTTGCGGCAGGTGTTCTCGAGTTACGACGGGGACCTCAGGGACCCGCTCTGGTGGCCTCAGGAAAGGCCAGTCCCCATGCGAGTTGCTAGGGGACCTCTCGGGATTCCTCTCCCGTCCATGCCGGGGCCTCAGTCCTTGTGTGGAATCGGGGCCGGAACCTGAGGATACCTCTCCAGTGTTGCCATGGATCTTGGGGTGCTTCTGAGTCTCCCCAGGGGAGTCAGGCCTCGTCTCGAGTGGGGGCATGCACGTGCGCTTTCCTCCCGAGCTGCAGCAGTAGTGTCACGCTTCCTGTCACGTGGATCAAGGGATCTGTGGCTTTCCCTCGAGGCTGTCTCTCGAGGCTTTCCCACGAGGCTTTCCCACAGGGCTGTGCCACCTGCCACCTTGGTGTGAGTCGATCCTCAGCGTGAAAGACGAGCCGGTGAAGGGAAAAGAGGTTCCTCTAGAATGGACTGAGACATCTGGGGGACTCTTGGAATGGTGGCACGACCCTGGAGTTCCTCTCGCCGTTCCTGTTAAGAGGGCCTCCTCTTGAGATGCGACGGGAACGCCGGGAACTCTTTCCCGACGAAGCAGGGACAGAATCCCTCATCTCGAGCTACGAGGCGGAAACGGGGCTCCTCTGGATGTGGGCGGGACCCTCGTGATTCCTCTCGAGTGCAGACGGGTATATCGGGGAACTTCTTGATTTGCAGCAAGGGTGTGAAGGAGCCTTTCGAAGTTCCAGAGGTGAGGTGTGATCCGCCACGTGACACCTCAGCAGAAATGGGCCTCATCCCGCCTGGAGGGGAGAACCTCCTGGATTTTCTCGAGTTGCGGCAGGTCTTCTCGAGTTACGATGGGGACCTCACGGAGCCGCTCTGGTGGCCTCAGGAAAGGCCAGTCCCCATGCGAGGTGCTAGCGGACCTCTCGGGATTCCTCTCCCGTCCATGCCGGGGCCTCAGTCCTTGTGTGGAGTCGGGCCCGGAACCTGAGGATTCCTCTCCATTGTTGCCATGGACCTTGGGGTGCTTCTGAGTCTCCCCAGGGGAGTCAGGCCTCGTCTCGAGTGGGGGCATGCACGTGCGCTGTCCTCCCGAGCTGCAGCAGTAGTGTCACGCTTCCTGTCACGTGGATCAAGAGATCTGTGGCTTTCCCTCCAGGCTGTCTCTCGAGGCTTTCCCACGAGGCTTTCCCACAGGGCTGTGCCACGTGCCACCTTGGTGTGAGTCGATCCTCGGCGTGAAAGACGAGCCGGTGAAGGGAAAAGAGGTTCCTCTGGAATGGACTGAGACATCTGGGGGACTCTTGGAAAGGTGGCACGACCCTGGAGTTCCTCTCGCCGTTCCTGTTGAGAGGGCCTCCTCTTGAGATGCGACGGGAACGCCGGGAACTCTTTCCCGACGAAGCAGGGAAAGGATCCCTCATCTCGAGCTACGAGGCGGAAACGGGGCTCCTCTGGATGTGGGCGGGACCCTCGTGATTCCTCTCGAGTGGAGACGGGTATGTCGGGGAACTTCTTGATTTGCAGCAAGGGTGTGAAGGAGCCTTTCGAAGTTCCAGAGGTGAAGTGTGATCCGCCACGTGACACCTCAGCAGAAATGCGCCTCATCTCGCCTGGAGGGGAGAACCTCCTGGATTTTCTCGAGTTGCGGCAGGTCTTCACGAGTTACGACAGGGAGCTCACGGAGCCGCTCTGGTGGCCTCAGGAAAGGCCAGTCCCCATGCGAGTTGCTAGGGGACCTCTCGGGATTCCTCTCCCGTCCATGACGGGGCCTCAGTCCTTGTGTGGAGTCGGGGCCGGAACCTGAGGATTCCTCTCCAGTGTTGCCATGGATCTTGGGGTGCTTCTGAGTGTCCCCAGGGGAGTCAGGCCTCGTCTCGAGTGGGGGCATGCACGTGCGCTTTCCTCCCGAGCTGCAGCAGTAGTGTCACGCTTCCTGTCACGTGGATCAAGGGATCTGTGGCTTTCCCTCGGGGCTTTCCCACGAGGCTTTCCCTCAGGGCTGTGCCACGTGCCACCTTGCTGTGAGTCGATCCTCGGCGTGAAAGACGAGCCGGTGAAGGGAAAAGAGGTTCCTCTGGAATGGACTGAGACATCTGGGGGACTCTTGGAAAGGTGGCACGACCCTGGAGTTCCTCTCGCCGTTCCTGTTGAGAGGGCTTCCCCTTGAGATGCGACGGGAACGCCGGGAACTCTTTCCCGACGAAGCAGGGACAGGATCCCTCATCTCGAGCTACGAGGCGGAAACGGGGCTCCTCTGGATGTGGGCGGGACCCTCGTGATTCCTCTCGAGTGGAGACGGGTATGTCGGGGAACTTCTTGATTTGCAGCAAAGGTGTGAAGGAGCCTTTCGAAGTTCCAGAGGTGAGGTGTAATCCGCCACGTAACACCTCAGCAGAAATGGGCCTCATCTCGCCTGGAGGGGAGAACCTCCTGGATTTTCTCGAGTTGCGGCAGGTGTTCTCGAGTTACGACGGGGACCTCAGGGACCCGCTCTGGTGGCCTCAGGAAAGGCCAGTCCCCATGCGAGTTGCTAGGGGACCTCTCGGGATTCCTCTCCCGTCCATGCCGGGGCCTCAGTCCTTGTGTGGAGTCGGGGCCGGAACCTGAGGATTCCTCTCCAGTGTTGCCATGGATCTTGGGGTGCTTCTGAGTCTCCCCAGGGGAGTCAGGCCTCGTCTCGAGTGTGGGCATGCACGTGCGCTTTCCTCCCGAGCTGCAGCAGTAGTGTCACGCTTCCTGTCACGTGGATCAAGGGATCTGTGGCTTTCCCTCCAGGCTGTCTCTCGAGGCTTTCCCACGAGGCTTTCCCACAGGGCTGTGCCACGTGCCACCTTGGTGTGAGTCGATCCTCGGCGTGAAAGACGAGCCGGTGAAGGGAAAAGAGGTTCCTCTGGAATGGACTGAGACATCTGGGGGACTCTTGGAATGGTGGCACGACCCTGGAGTTCCTCTCGCCGTTCCTGTTGAGAGGGCCTCCTCTTGAGATGCGACGGGAACGCCGGGAACTCTTTCCCGACGAAGCAGGGACAGGATCCCTCATCTCGAGCTACGAGGCGGAAACGGGGCTCCTCTGGATGTGGGCGGGACCCTCGTGATTCCTCTCGAGTGGAGACGGGTATATCGGGGAACTTCTTGATTTGCAGCAAGGGTGTGAAGGAGCCTTTCGAAGTTCCAGAGGTGAGGTGTGATCCGCCACGTGACACCTCGGCAGAAATGGGCCTCATCTCGCCTGGCGGGGAGAACCTCCTGGATTTTCTCGAGTTGCGGCAGGTCTTCTCGAGTTACGACGGGGACCTCACGGAGCCGCTCTGGTGGCATCAGGAAAGGCCAGTCCCCATGCGAGTTGCTAGCGGACCTCTCGGGATTCCTCTCCCGTCCATGCCAGGGCCTCAGTCCTTGTGTGGAGTCGGGGCCGGAACCTGAGGATTCCTCTCCAGTGTTGCCATGGATCTTGGGGTGCTTCTGAGTCTCCCCAGGGGAGTCAGGCCTCGTCTCGAGTGGGGGCATGCACGTGCGCTTTCCTCCCGAGCTGCAGCAGTAGTGTCACGCTTCCTGTCACGTGGATCAAGGGATCTGTGGCTTTCCCTCGAGGCTTTCCCACGAGGCTTTCCCACAGGGCTGTGCCACGTGCCACCTTGGTGTGAGTCGATCCTCGGCGTGAAAGACGAGCCGGTGAAGGGAAAAGAGGTTCCTCTGGAATGGACTGAGACATCTGGGGGACTCTTGGAAAGGTGGCACGACCCTGGAGTTCCTCTCGCCGTTCCTGTTGAGAGGGCCTCCTCTTGAGATGCGACGGGAACGCCGGGAACTCTTTCCCGACGAAGCAGGGACAGGATCCCTCATCTCGAGCTACGAGGCGGAAACGGGGCTCCTCTGGATGTGGGCGGGACCCTCGTGATTCCTCTCGAGTGGAGACGGGTATGTCGGGGAACTTCTTGATTTGCACCAAGGGTGTGAAGGACCCTTTCGAAGTTCCAGAGGTGAGGTGTAATCAGCCTCGAGAGGCCTCAGCGGAAATGGGCCTCATCTCGCCTGGAGGGGAGAACCTCCTGGATTTTCTCGAGTTCCGGCAGGTCTTCTCGAGTTACGACGGGGACCTCAGGGACCCGCTCTGGTGGCCTCAGGAAAAGCCAGTCCCCATGCGAGTTGCTAGGGGACCTCTCGGGATTCCTCTCCCGTCCATGGTGGGGCCTCAGTCCTTGTGTGGAGTCGGGGCCGGAACCTGAGGATTCCTCTCCAGTGTTGCCATGGATCTTGGGGTGCTTCTGAGTCTCCCCAGGGGAGTCAGGCCTCGTCTCGAGTGGGGGCATGCACGTGCGCTTTCCTCCCGAGCTGCAGCAGTTGTGTCACCCATCCTGTCACGTGGATCAAGGGATCTTTGGCTTTCCCTCGAGGCTGTCCCTCGAGGCTTTCCCACGAGGCTTTCCTACAGGGCTGTGCCACGTGCCACCTTGGTGTGAGTCGATCCTCGGCGTGAAAGACGAGCCGGTGAAGGGAAAAGAGGTTCCTCTGGAATGGACTGAGACATCTGGGGGACTCTTGGAAAGGTGGCACGACCCTGGAGTTCCTCTCGCCGTTCCTGTTGAGAGGGCCTCCTCTTGAGATGCGACGGGAACGCCGGGAACTCTTTCCCGACGAAGCAGGGACAGGATCCCTCATCTCGAGCTACGAGGCGGAAACGGGGCTCCTCTGGATGTGGGCGGGACCCTCGTGATTCCTCTCGAGTGGAGACGGGTATGTCGGGGAACTTCTTGATTTGCACCAAGGGTGTGAAGGACCCTTTCGAAGTTCCAGAGGTGAGGTGTGATCAGCCTCGAGACGCCTCAGCGGAAATGGGCCTCATCTCGCCTGGAGGGGAGAACCTCCTGGATTTTCTCGAGTTGCGGCAGGTCTTCTCGAGTTACGACGGGGACCTCAGGGACCCGCTCTGGTGGCCTCAGGAAAGGCCAGTCCCCATGCGAGTTGCTAGGGGACCTCTCGGGATTCCTCTCCCGTCCATGCCGGGGCCTCAGTCCTTCTGTGGAGTCGGGGCCAGAACCTGAGGATTCCTCTCCAGTGTTGCCATGGATCTTGGGGTGCTTCTGAGTCTCCCCAGGGGAGTCAGGCCTCGTCTCGAGTGGGGGCATGCACGTGCACTTTCCTCCCGAGCTGCAGCAGTAGTGTCACGCTTCCTGTCACGTGGATCAAGGGATCTGTGGCTTTCCCTCGAGGCTGTCCCACGAGGCATTCCCACGAGGCTCTCCCACAGGGCTGTGCCACGTGCCACCTTGGTGTGAGTCGATCCTCGGCGTGAAAGACGAGCCGGTGAAGGGAAAAGAGGTTCCTCTGGAATGGACTGAGTCATCTGGGGGACTCTTGGAAAGCTGGCACGACCCTGGAGTTCCTCTCGCCGTTTCTGTTGAGAGGGCCTCCCCTTGAGATGCGACGGGAACGCCGGGAACTCTTTCCCGACGAAGCAGGGACAGGATCCCTCATCTCGAGCTACGAGGCAGAAACGGGGCTCCTCTGGATGTGGGCGGGACCCTCGTGATTCCTCTCGAGTGGAGACGGTTATATCGGGGAACTTCTTGATTTGCAGCAAGGGTGTGAAGGAGCCTTTCGAAGTTCCAGAGGTGAGGTGTGATCCGCCACGTAACACCTCAGCAGAAATGGGCCTCATCTCGCCTGGAGGGGAGAACCTCCTGGATTTTCTCGAGTTGCGGCAGGTCTTCTCGAGTTACGACGGGGACCTCAGGGACCCGCTCTGGTGGCCTCAGGAAAGGCCAGTCCCCATGCGAGTTGCTAGGGGACCTCTCGGGATTCCTCTCCCCTCCATGCCGGGGCCTCAGTCCTTGTGTGGAGTCGGGGCTGGAACCTGAGGATTCCTCTCCAGTGTTGCCATGGATCTTGGGGTGCTTCTGAGTCTCCCCAGGGGAGTCAGGCCTCGTCTCGAGTGGGGGCATGCACGTGCGCTTTCCTCCCGAGCTGCAGCAGTAGTGTCACGCTTCCTGTCACGTGGATCAAGGGATCTGTGGCTTTCCCTCGAGGCTGTCCCTCGAGGCTTTCCCACGAGGCTTTCCCACAGGGCTGTGCCACGTGCCACCTTGGTGTGAGTCGATCCTCGGCGTGAAAGACGAGCCGGTGAAGGGAAAAGAGTTTCCTCTGGAATGGACTGAGACATCTGCGGGACTCTTGGAATGGTGGCAAGACCCTGGAGTTCCTCTCGCCGTTCCTGTTGAGAGGGCCTCCTCTTGAGATGCGACGGGAACGCCGGGAACTCTTTCCCGACGAAGCAGGGACAGGATCCCTCATCTCGAGCTACGAGGCCGAAACGGGGCTCCTCTGGATGTGGGCGGGACCCTCGTGATTCCTCTCGAGTGGAGACGGGTGTGTCGGGAAACTTCTTGATTTTCACCAAGGGTGTGAAGGACCCTTTCGAAGTTCCAGAGGTGAGGTGTGATCAGCCTCGAGACGCCTCAGCGGAAATGGGCCTCATCTCGCCTGGAGGGGAGAACCTCCTGGATTTTCTCGAGTTGCGGCAGGTCTTCTCGAGTTACGACGGGGACCTCAGGGACCCGCTCTGGTGGCCTCAGGAAAGGCCAGTCCCCATGTGAGTTGCTAGGGGACCTCTCGGGATTCCTCTCCCGTCCATGCCGGGGCCTCAGTCCTTGTGTGGAGTCGGGGCCGGAACCTGAGGATTCCTCTCCAGTGTTGCCATGGATCTTGGGGTGCTTCTGAGTCTCCCCAGGGGAGTCGGGCCTCGTCTCGAGTGGGGGCATGCACGTGCGCTTTCCTCCCGAGCTGCAGCAGTAGTGTCACGCTTCCTGTCACGTGGATCAAGGGATCTGTGGCTTTCCCTCGAGGCTTTCCCACGAGGCTTTCCCACAGGGCTGTGCCACGTGCCACCTTGGTGTGAGTCGATCCTCGGCGTGAAAGACGAGCCGGTGAAGGAAAAGAGGTTCCTCTGGAATGGACTGAGACATCTGGGGGACTCTTGGAAAGGTGGCACGACCCTGGAGTTCCTCTCTCCGTTCCTGTTGAGAGGGCCTCCTCTTGAGATGCGACGGGAACGCCGGGAACTCTTTCCCGACGAAGCAGGGACAGGATCCCTCATCTCGAGCTACGAGGCCGAAACGGGGCTGCTCTGGATGTGGGCGGGACCCTCGTGATTCCTCTCGAGTGGAGACGGGTATGTCGCGAAACTTCTTGATTTGCACCAAGGGTGTGAAGGACCCTTTCGAAGTTCCAGAGGTGAGGTGTGATCAGCCTCGAGACGCCTCAGCGGAAATGGGCCTCATCTCGCATGGAGGGGAGAACCTCCTGGATTTTCTCGAGTTGCGGCAGGTCTTCTCGAGTTACGACGGGGACCTCAGGGACCCGCTCTGGTGGCCTCAGGAAAGGCCAGTCCCCATGCGAGTTGCTAGGGGACCTCTCGGGATTCCTCTCCCGTCCATGCCGGGGCCTCAGTCCTTGTGTGGAGTCGGGGCCGGAACCTGAGGATTCCTCTCCAGTGTTGCCATGGATCTTGGGGTGCTTCTGAGTCTCCCCAGGGGAGTCGGGCCTCGTCTCGAGTGGGGGCATGCACGTGCGCTTTCCTCCCGAGCTGCAGCAGTAGTGTCACGCTTCCTGTCACGTGGATCAAGGGATCTGTGGCTTTCCCTCGAGGCTGTCCCTCGAGGCTTTCCCACGAGGCTTTCCCACAGGGCTGTGCCACGTGCCACCTTGGTGTGAGTCGATCATCGGCGTGAAAGACGAGCCGGTGAAGGGAAAAGAGGTTCCTCTGGAATGGACTGAGACATCTGGGGGACTCTTGGAAAGGTGGCACGACCCTGGAGTTCCTCTCGCCTTTCCTGTTGAGAGGGCCTCCTCTTGAGATGCGACGGGAATGCCGGGAACTCTTTCCCGACGAAGCAGGGAAAGAATCCCTCATCTCGAGCTACGAGGCGGAAACGGGGCTCCTCTGGATGTGGGCGGGACCCTCGTGATTCCTCTCGAGTGGAGACGGGTATGTCGGGGAACTTCTTGATTTGCACCAACGGTGTGAAGAACCCTTTCGAAGTTCCAGAGGTGAGGTGTAATCAGCCTCGAGACGCCTCACCGGAAATGGGCCTCATCTCGCCTGGAGGGGAGAACCTCCTGGATTTTCTCGAGTTGCGGCAGGTCTTCTCGAGTTACGACGGGGACCTCAGGGACCCGCTCTGGTGGCCTCAGGAAAAGCCAGTCCCCATGCGAGTTGCTAGGGGACCTCTCGGGATTCCTCTCCCGTCCATGGCGGGGCCTCAGTCCTTGTGTGGAGTCGGGGCCGGAACCTGAGGATTCCTCTCCAGTGTTGCCATGGATCTTGGGGTGCTTCTGAGTCTCCCCAGGGGAGTCAGGCCTCGTCTCGAGTGGGGGCATGCACGTGCGCTTTCCTCCCGAGCTGCAGCAGTAGTGTCACGCTTCCTGTCACGTGGATCAAGGGATCTTTGGCTTTCCCTCGAGGCTGTCCCTCGAGGCTTTCCCACGAGGCTTTCCTACAGGGCTGTGCCACGTGCCACCTTGGTGTGAGTCGATCCTCGGCGTGAAAGACGAGCCGGTGAAGGGAAAAGAGGTTCCTCTGGAATGGACTGAGACATCTGGGGGACTCTTGGAAAGGTGGCACGACCCTGGAGTTCCTCTCGCCGTTCCAGTTGAGAGGGCCTCCTCTTGAGATGCGACGGGAACGCCGGGAACTCTTTCCCGACGAAGCAGGGACAGGATCCCTCATCTCGAGCTACGAGGCGGAAACGGGGCTCCTCTGGATGTGGGCGGGACCCTCGTGATTCCTCTCGAGTGGAGACGGGTATGTCGGGGAACTTCTTGATTTGCACCAAGGGTGTGAAGGACCCTTTCGAAGTTCCAGAGGTGAGGTGTGATCAGCCTCGAGACGCCTCAGCGGAAATGGGCCTCATCTCGCCTGGAGGGGAGAACCTCCTGGATTTTCTCGAGTTGCGGCAGGTCTTCTCGAGTTACGACGGGGTCCTCAGGGACCCGCTCTGGTGGCCTCAGGAAAGGCCAGTCCCCATGCGAGTTGCTAGGGGACCTCTCGGGATTCCTCTCCCGTCCATGCCGGGGCCTCAGTACTTGTGTGGAGTCGGGGCCGGAAACTGAGGATTCCTCTCCAGTGTTGCCATGGATCTTGGCGTGCTTCTGAGTCTCCCCAGGGGAGTCAGGCCTCGTCTCGAGTGGGGGCATGCACGTGCGCTTTCCTCCCGAGCTGCAGCAGTAGTGTCACGCTTCCTGTCACGTGGATCAAGGGATCTGTGGCTTTCCCTCCAGGCTGTCTCTCGAGGCTTTCCCACGAGGCTTTCCCACAGGGCTGTGCCACGTGCCACCTTGGTGTGAGTCGATCCTCGGCGTGAAAGACGAGCCGGTGAAGGGAAAAGAGGTTCCTCTGGAATGGACTGAGACATCTGGGGGACTCGTGGAATGGTGCAACGAGCCTGGAGTTCCTCTCGCCGTTCCTGTTGAGAGGACCTCCTCTTGAGGTGCGATGGGAACGCCGGGAACTCTTTCCCAACGAAGCAGGAACAGGATCCCTCATCTCGAGCTACGAGGCTGAAACGGGGCTCCTCTGGATGTGGGCGGGACCCTCGTGATTCCTCTCGAGTGGAGACGGGTATGTCGGGGAACTTCTTGATTTGCAGCAAGGGTGTGAAGGAGCCTTTCGAAGTTCCAGAGGTGAAGTGTGATCCGCCACGTGACACCTCAGCAGAAATGCGCCTCATCTCGCCTGGAGGGGAGAACCTCCTGGATTTTCTCGAGTTGCGGCAGGTCTTCACGAGTTACGACGGGGGAGCTCACGGAGCCGCTCTGGTGGCCTCAGGAAAGGCCAGTCCCCATGCGAGTTGCTAGGGGACCTCTCGGGATTCCTCTCCCGTCCATGCCGGGGCCTCAGTCCTTGTGTGGAGTCGGGGCCGGAACCTGAGGATTCCTCTCCAGTGTTGCCATGGATCTTGGGGTGCTTCTGAGTCTCCCCAGGGGAGTCAGGCCTCGTCTCGAGTGGGGGCATGCACGTGCGCTTTCCTCCCGAGCTGCAGCAGTAGTGTCACGCTTCCTGTCACGTGGATCAAGGGATCGGTGGCTTTCCCTCGAGGCTTTCCCACGAGGCTTTCCCACAGGGCTGTGCCACGTGCCACCTTGCTGTGAGTCGATCCTCGGCGTGAAAGACGAGCCGGTGAAGGGAAAAGAGGTTCCTCTGGAATGGACTGAGACATCTGGGGGACTCTTGGAAAGGTGGCACGACCCTGGAGTTCCTCTCGCCGTTCCTGTTGAGAGGGCCTCCCCTTGAGATGCGACGGGAACGCCGGGAACTCTTTCCCGACGAAGCAGGGACAGGATCCCTCATCTCGAGCTACGAGGCGGAAACGGGGCTCCTCTGGATGTGGGCGGGACCCTCGTGATTCCTCTCGAGTGGAGACGGGTATGTCGGGGAACTTCTTGATTTGCACCAAGGGTGTGAAGGACCCTTTCGAAGTTCCAGAGGTGAGGTGTAATCCGCCACGTAACACTTCAGCAGAAATGGGCCTCATCTCGCCTGGAGGGGAGAACCTCCTGGATTTTCTCGAGTTGCGGCAGGTGTTCTCGAGTTACGACGGGGACCTCAGGGACCCGCTCTGGTGGCCTCAGGAAAGGCCAATCCCCATGCGAGTTGCTAGGGGACCTCTCGGGATTCCTCTCCCGTCCATGCCGGGGCCTCAGTCCTTGTGTGGAGTCGGGGCCGGAACCTGAGGATTCCTCTCCAGTGTTGCCATGGATCTTGGGGTGCTTCTGAGTCTCCCCAGGGGAGTCAGGCCTCGTCTCGAGTGGGGGCATGCACGTGCGCTTTCCTCCCGAGCTGCAGCAGTAGTGTCACGCTTCCTGTCACGTGGATCAAGGGATCTGTGGCTTTCCCTCGAGGCTGTCTCTCGAGGCTTTCCCACGAGGCTTTCCCACAGGGCTATGCCACGTGCCACCTTGGTGTGAGTCGATCCTCGGCGTGAAAGACGAGCCGGTGAAGGGAAAAGAGGTTCCTCTGGAATGGACTGAGACATCTGGGGGACTCTTGGAAAGGTGGCACGACCTTGGAGTTCCTCTCGCCGTTCCTGTTGAGAGGGCCTCCTCTTGAGATGCGACGGGAACGCCGGGAACTCTTTCCCGACGAAGCAGGGACAGGATCCCTCATCTCGAGCTACGAGGCGGAAACGGGGCTCCTCTGGATGTGGGCGGGACCCTCGTGATTCCTCTCGAGTGGAGACGGGTATATCGGGGAACTTCTTGATTTGCAGCAAGGGTGTGAAGGAGCCTTTCGAAGTTCCAGAGGTGAGGTGTGATCCGCCACGTGACACCTCAGTAGAAATGGGCCTCATCTCGCCTGGCGGGGAGAACCTCCTGGATTTTCTCGAGTTGCGGCAGGTCTTCTCGAGTTACGACGGGGACCTCACGGAGCCGCTCTGGTGGCCTCAGGAAAGGCCAGTCCCCATGCGAGTTGCTAGCGGACCTCTCGGGATTCCTCTCCCGTCCATGCCGGGGCCTCAGTCCTTGTGTGGAGTCGGGGTCGGAACCTGAGGATTCCTCTCCAGTGTTGCCATGGATCTTGGGGTGCTTCTGAGTCTCCCCAGGGGAGTCAGGCCTCGTCTCGAGTGGGGACCTGCACGTGCGCTTTCCTCCCGAGCTGCAGCAGTAGTGTCACGCTTCCTGTCACGTGGATCAAGGGATCTGTGGCTTTCCCTCGAGGCTGTCCCTCGAGGCTTTCCCACGAGGCTTTCCCACAGGGCTGTGCCACGTGCCACCTTGGTGTGAGTCGATCCTCGGCGTGAAAGACGAGCCGGTGAAGGGAAAAGAGGTTCCTCTGGAATGGACTGAGACATCTGGGGGACTCTTGGAAAGGTGGCACGACCCTGGAGTTCCTCTCGCCGTTCCTGTTGAGAGGGCCTCCTCTTGAGATGCGACGGGAACGCCGGGAACTCTTTCCCGACGAAGCAGGGAAAGGAGCCCTCATCTCGAGCTACGAGGCGGAAACGGGGCTCCTCTGGATGTGGGCGGGACCCTCGTGATTCCTCTCGAGTGGAGACGGGTATGTCGGGGAACTTCTTGATTTGCACCAAGGGTGTGAAGGACCCTTTCGAAGTTCCAGAGGTTAGGTGTAATCAGCCTCGAGACGCCTCAGCGGAAATGGGCCTCATCTCGCCTGGAGGGGAGAACCTCCTGGATTTTCTCGAGTTGCGGCAGGTCTTCTCGAGTTACGACAGGGACCTCAGGGACCCGCTCTGGTGGCCTCAGGAAAAGCCAGTCCCCATGCGAGTTGCTAGGGGACCTCTCGGGGTTCCTCTCCCGTCCATGGCGGGGCCTCAGTCCTTGTGTGGAGTCGGGGCCGGAACCTGAGGATTCCTCTCCAGTGTTGCCATGGATCTTGGGGTGCTTCTGAGTCTCCCCAGGGGAGTCAGGCCTCGTCTCGAGTGGGGGCATGCACGTGGGCTTTCCTCCCGAGCTGCAGCAGTAGTGTCACGCTTCCTGTCACGTGGATCAAGGGATCTGTGGCTTTCCCTCGAGGCTTTCCCACGAGGCTTTCCCACAGGGCTGTGCCACGTGCCACCTTGGTGTGAGTCGATCCTCGGCGTGAAAGACGAGCCGGTGAAGGGAAAAGAGGTTCCTCTGGAATGGACTGAGACATCTGGGGGACTCTTGGAAAGGTGGCACGACCCTGGAGTTCCTCTCGCCGTTCCTGTGGAGAGGGCCTCCTCTTGAGATGCGACGGGAACGCCGGGAACTCTTTCCCGACGAAGCAGGGACAGGATCCCTCATCTCGAGCTACGAGGCGGAAACGGGGCTCCTCTGGATGTGGGCGGGACCCTCGTGATTCCTCTCGAGTGGAGACGGGTATATCGGGGAACTTCTTGAATTGCAGCAAGGGTGTGAAGGAGCCTTTCGAAGTTCCAGAGGTGAGGTGTGATCCGCCACGTGACACCTCAGCGGAAATGGGCCTCATCTCGCCTGGCGGGGAGAACCTCCTGGATTTTCTCGAGTTGTGGCAGGTCTTCTCGAGTTACGACGGGGACCTCAGGGACCCGCTCTGGTGGCCTCAGGAAAAGCCAGTCCCCATGCGAGTTGCTAGGGGACCTCTCGGGATTCCTCTCCCGTCCATGGCGGGGCCTCAGTCCTTGTGTGGAGTCGGGGCCGGAACCTGAGGATTCCTCTCCAGTGTTGCCATGGATCTTGGGGTGCTTCTGAGTCTCCCCAGGGGAGTCAGGCCTCGTCTCGAGTGGGGGCATGCACGTGCGCTTTCCTCCCGAGCTGCAGCAGTAGTGTCACGCTTCCTGTCACGTGGATCAAGGGATCTTTGGCTTTCCCTCGAGGCTGTCCCTCGAGGCTTTCCCACGAGGCTTTCCTACAGGGCTGTGCCACGTGCCACCTTGGTGTGAGTCGATCCTCGGCGTGAAAGACTAGCCGGTGAAGGGAAAAGAGGTTCCTCTGGAATGGACTGAGACATCTGGGGGACTCTTGGAAAGGTGGCACGACCCTGGAGTTCCTCTCGCCGTTCCTGTTGAGAGGGCCTCCTCTTGAGATGCGACGGGAACGCCGGGAACTCTTTCCCGACGAAGCAGGGACAGGATCCCTCATCTCGAGCTACGAGGCGGAAACGGGGCTCCTCTGGATGTGGGCGGGACCCTCGTGATTCCTCTCGAGTGGAGACGGGTATGTCGGGGAACTTCTTGATTTGCACCAAGGGTGTGAAGGACCCTTTCGAAGTTCCAGAGGTGAGGTGTGATCAGCCTCGAGACGCCTCAGCGGAAATGGGCCTCATCTCGCCTGGAGGGGAGAACCTCCTGGATTTTCTCGAGTTGCGGCAGGTCTTCTCGAGTTACGACGGGGACCTCAGGGACCCGCTCTGGTGGCCTCAGGAAAGGCCAGTCCCCATGCGAGTTGCTAGGGGACCTCTCGGGATTCCTCTCCCGTCCATGCCGGGGCCTCAGTTCTTGTGTGGAGTCGGGGCCGGAACCTGAGGATTCCTCTCCAGTGTTGCCATGGATCTTGGGGTGCTTCTGAGTCTCCCCAGGGGAGTCAGGCCTCGTCTCGAGTGGGGGCATGCACGTGCGCTTTCCTCCCGAGCTGCAGCAGTAGTGTCACGCTTCCTGTCACGTGGATCAAGGGATCTGTGGCTTTCCCTCGAGGCTGTCCCTCGAGGCTTTCCCACGAGGCTTTCCCACAGGGCTGTGCCACGTGCCACCTTGGTGTGAGTCGATCCTCGGCGTGAAAGACGAGCCGGTGAAGGGAAAGAGGTTCCTCTGGAATGGACTGAGACATCTGGGGGACTCGTGGAATGGTGGCACGAGCCTGGAGTTCCTCTCGCCGTTCCTGTTGAGAGGACCTCCTCTTGAGGTGCGACGGGAACGCCGGGAACTCTTTCCCGACGAAGCAGGAACAGGATCCCTCATCTCGAGCTACGAGGCTGAAACGGGGCTCCTCTGGATGTGGGCGGGACCCTCGTGATTCCTCTCGAGTGGAGACGGGTATGTCGGGGAACTTCTTGATTTGCAGCAAGGGTGTGAAGGAGCCTTTCGAAGTTCCAGAGGTGAAGTGTGATCCGCCACGTGACACCTCAGCAGAAATGGGCCTCATCTCGCCTGGAGGGGAGAACCTCCTGGATTTTCTCGAGTTGCGGCAGGTGTTCTCAAATTATGACGGGGACCTCAGGGACCCGCTCTGGTGGCCTCAGGAAAGGCCAGTCCCCATGCGAGTTGCTAGGGGACCTCTCGGGATTCCTCTCCCGTCCATGCCGGGGCCTCAGTACTTGTGTGGAGTCGGGGCCGGAAACTGAGGATTCCTCTCCAGTGTTGCCATGGATCTTGGCGTGCTTCTGAGTCTCCCCAGGGGAGTCAGGCCTCGTCTCGAGTGGGGGCATGCACGTGCGCTTTCCTCCCGAGCTGCAGCAGTAGTGTCACGCTTCCTGTCACGTGGATCAAGGGATCTGTGGCTTTCCCTCCAGGCTGTCTCTCGAGGATTTCCCAAGAGGCTTTCCCACAGGGCTGTGCCACGTGCCACCTTGGTGTGAGTCGATCCTCGGCGTGAAAGACGAGCCGGTGAAGGGAAAAGAGGTTCCTCTGGAATGGACTGAGACATCTGGGGGACTCTTGGAAAGGTGGCACGACCCTGGAGTTCCTCTCGCCGTTCCTGTTGAGAGGGCCTCCTCTTGAGATGCGACGGGAACGCCGGAACTCTTTCCCGAAGAAGCAGGGAAAGGATCCCTCATCTCGAGCTACGAGGCGGAAACGGGGCTCCTCTGGATGTGGGCGGGACCCTCGTGATTCCTCTCGAGTGGAGACGGGTATGTCGGGGAACTTCTTGATTTGCAGCAAGGGTGTGAAGGAGCCTTTCGAAGTTCCAGAGGTGAAGTGTGATCCGCCACGTGACACCTCAGCAGAAATGCGCCTCATCTCGCCTGGAGGGGAGAACCTCCTGGATTTTCTCGAGTTGCGGCAGGTCTTCACGAGTTACGACGGGGAGCTCACGGAGCCGCTCTGGTGGCCTCAGGAAAGGCCAGTCCCCATGCGAGTTGCTAGGGGACCTCTCGGGATTCCTCTCCCGTCCATGCCGGGGCCTCAGTCCTTGTGTGGAGTCGGGGCCGGAACCTGAGGATTCCTCTCCAGTGTTGCCATGGATCTTGGGGTGCTTCTGAGTCTCCCCAGGGGAGTCAGGCCTCGTCTCGAGTGGGGGCATGCACGTGCGCTTTCCTCCCGAGCTGCAGCAGTAGTGTCACGCTTCCTGTCACGTGGATCAAGGGATCGGTGGCTTTCCCTCGAGGCTTTCCCACGAGGCTTTCCCACAGGGCTGTGCCACGTGCCACCTTGCTGTGAGTCGATCCTCGGCGTGAAAGACGAGCCGGTGAAGGGAAAAGAGGTTCCTCTGGAATGGACTGAGACATCTGGGGGACTCTTGGAAAGGTGGCACGACCCTGGAGTTCCTCTCGCCGTTCCTGTTGAGAGGGCCTCCCCTTGAGATGCGACGGGAACGCCGGGAACTCTTTCCCGACGAAGCAGGGACAGGATCCCTCATCTCGAGCTACGAGGCGGAAACGGGGCTCCTCTGGATGTGGGCGGGACCCTCGTGATTCCTCTCGAGTGGAGACGGGTATGTCGGGGAACTTCTTGATTTGCAGCAAGGGTGTGAAGGAGCCTTTCGAAGTTCCAGAGGTGAAGTGTGATCCGCCACGTGACACCTCAGCAGAAATGCGCCTCATCTCGCCTGGAGGGGAGAACCTCCTGGATTTTCTCGAGTTGCGGCAGGTCTTCACGAGTTACGACGGGGAGCTCACGGAGCCGCTCTGGTGGCCTCAGGAAAGGCCAGTCCCATGCGAGTTGCTAGGGGACCTCTCGGGATTCCTCTCCCGTCCATGCCGGGGCCTCAGTCCTTGTGTGGAGTCGGGGCCGGAACCTGAGGATTCCTCTCCAGTGTTGCCATGGATCTTGGGTGCTTCTGAGTCTCCCCAGGGGAGTCAGGCCTCGTCTCGAGTGGGGGCATGCACGTGCGCTTTCCTCCGAGCTGCAGCAGTAGTGTCACGCTTCCTGTCACGTGGATCAAGGGATCGGTGGCTTTCCCTCGAGGCTTTCCCACGAGGCTTTCCCACAGGGCTGTGCCACGTGCCACCTTGCTGTGAGTCGATCCTCGGCGTGAAAGACGAGCCGGTGAAGGGAAAAGAGGTTCCTCTGGAATGGACTGAGACATCTGGGGGACTCTTGGAAAGGTGGCACGACCCTGGAGTTCCTCTCGCCGTTCCTGTTGAGAGGGCCTCCCCTTGAGATGCGACGGGAACGCCGGGAACTCTTTCCCGACGAAGCAGGGACAGGATCCCTCATCTCGAGCTACGAGGCGGAAACGGGGCTCCTCTGGATGTGGGCGGGACCCTCGTGATTCCTCTCGAGTGGAGACGGGTATGTCGGGGAACTTCTTGATTTGCAGCAAGGGTGTGAAGGAGCCTTTCGAAGTTCCAGAGGTGAGGTGTAATCCGCCACGTAACACCTCAGCAGAAATGGGCCTCATCTCGCCTGGAGGGGAGAACCTCCTGGATTTTCTCGAGTTGCGGCAGGTGTTCTCGAGTTACGACGGGGACCTCAGGGACCCGCTCTGGTGGCCTCAGGAAAGGCCAATCCCCATGCGAGTTGCTAGGGGACCTCTCGGGATTCCTCTCCCGTCCATGCCGGGGCCTCAGTCCTTGTGTGGAGTCGGGGCCGGAACCTGAGGATTCCTCTCCAGTGTTGCCATGGATCTTGGGGTGCTTCTGAGTCTCCCCAGGGGAGTCAGGCCTCGTCTCGAGTGGGGGCATGCACGTGCGCTTTCCTCCCGAGCTGCAGCAGTAGTGTCACGCTTCCTGTCACGTGGATCAAGGGATCTGTGGCTTTCCCTCGAGGCTGTCTCTCGAGGCTTTCCCACGAGGCTTTCCCACAGGGCTATGCCACGTGCCACCTTGGTGTGAGTCGATCCTCGGCGTGAAAGACGAGCCGGTGAAGGGAAAAGAGGTTCCTCTGGAATGGACTGAGACATCTGGGGGACTCTTGGAAAGGTGGCACGACCCTGGAGTTCCTCTCGCCGTTCCTGTTGAGAGGGCCTCCTCTTGAGATGCGACGGGAACGCCGGGAACTCTTTCCGACGAAGCAGGGACAGGATCCCTCATCTCGAGCTACGAGGCGGAAACGGGGCTCCTCTGGATGTGGGCGGGACCCTCGTGATTCCTCTCGAGTGGAGACGGGTATGTCGGGGAACTTCTTGATTTGCACCAAGGGTGTGAAGGACCCTTTCGAAGTTCCAGAGGTGAGGTGTGATCAGCCTCGAGACGCCTCAGCGGAAATGGGCCTCATCTCGCCTGGAGGGGAGAACCTCCTGGATTTTCTCGAGTTGCGGCAGGTCTTCTCGAGTTACGACGGGGACCTCAGGGACCCGCTCTGGTGGCCTCAGGAAAGGCCAGTCCCCATGCGAGTTGCTAGGGGACCTCTCGGGATTCCTCTCCCGTCCATGCCGGGGCCTCAGTTCTTGTGTGGAGTCGGGGCCGGAACCTGAGGATTCCTCTCCAGTGTTGCCATGGATCTTGGGGTGCTTCTGAGTCTCCCCAGGGGAGTCAGGCCTCGTCTCGAGTGGGGGCATGCACGTGCGCTTTCCTCCCGAGCTGCAGCAGTAGTGTCACGCTTCCTGTCACGTGGATCAAGGGATCTGTGGCTTTCCTCGAGGCTGTCCCTCGAGGCTTTCCCACGAGGCTTTCCCACAGGGCTGTGCCACGTGCCACCTTGGTGTGAGTCGATCCTCGGCGTGAAAGACGAGCCGGTGAAGGGAAAAGAGGTTCCTCTGGAATGGACTGAGACATCTGGGGACTCGTGGAATGGTGGCACGAGCCTGGAGTTCCTCTCGCCGTTCCTGTTGAGAGGACCTCCTCTTGAGGTGCGACGGGAACGCCGGGAACTCTTTCCGACGAAGCAGGAACAGGATCCCTCATCTCGAGCTACGAGGCTGAAACGGGGCTCCTCTGGATGTGGGCGGGACCCTCGTGATTCCTCTCGAGTGGAGACGGGTATGTCGGGGAACTTCTTGATTTGCAGCAAGGGTGTGAAGGAGCCTTTCGAAGTTCCAGAGGTGAAGTGTGATCCGCCACGTGACACCTCAGCAGAAATGGGCCTCATCTCGCCTGGAGGGGAGAACCTCCTGGATTTTCTCGAGTTGCGGCAGGTGTTCTCAAATTATGACGGGGACCTCAGGGACCCGCTCTGGTGGCCTCAGGAAAGGCTAGTCCCCATGCGAGTTGCTAGGGGACCTCTCGGGATTCCTCTCCCGTCCATGCCGGGGCCTCAGTACTTGTGTGGAGTCGGGGCCGGAAACTGAGGATTCCTCTCCAGTGTTGCCATGGATCTTGGCGTGCTTCTGAGTCTCCCCAGGGGAGTCAGGCCTCGTCTCGAGTGGGGGCATGCACGTGCGCTTTCCTCCCGAGCTGCAGCAGTAGTGTCACGCTTCCTGTCACGTGGATCAAGGGATCTGTGGCTTTCCCTCCAGGCTGTCTCTCGAGGATTTCCCAAGAGGCTTTCCCACAGGGCTGTGCCACGTGCCACCTTGGTGTGAGTCGATCCTCGGCGTGAAAGACGAGCCGGTGAAGGGAAAAGAGGTTCCTCTGGAATGGACTGAGACATCTGGGGGACTCTTGGAAAGGTGGCACGACCCTGGAGTTCCTCTCGCCGTTCCTGTTGAGAGGGCCTCCTCTTGAGATGCGACGGGAACGCCGGGAACTCTTTCCCGAAGAAGCAGGGAAAGGATCCCTCATCTCGAGCTACGAGGCGGAAACGGGGCTCCTCTGGATGTGGGCGGGACCCTCGTGATTCCTCTCGAGTGGAGACGGGTATGTCGGGGAACTTCTTGATTTGCAGCAAGGGTGTGAAGGAGCCTTTCGAAGTTCCAGAGGTGAAGTGTGATCCGCCACGTGACACCTCAGCAGAAATGCGCCTCATCTCGCCTGGAGGGGAGAACCTCCTGGATTTTCTCGAGTTGCGGCAGGTCTTCACGAGTTACGACGGGGAGCTCACGGAGCCGCTCTGGTGGCCTCAGGAAAGGCCAGTCCCCATGCGAGTTGCTAGGGGACCTCTCGGGATTCCTCTCCCGTCCATGCCGGGGCCTCAGTCCTTGTGTGGAGTCGGGGCCGGAACCTGAGGATTCCTCTCCAGTGTTGCCATGGATCTTGGGGTGCTTCTGAGTCTCCCCAGGGGAGTCAGGCCTCGTCTCGAGTGGGGGCATGCACGTGCGCTTTCATCCCGAGCTGCAGCAGTAGTGTCACGCTTCCTGTCACGTGGATCAAGGGATCGGTGGCTTTCCCTCGAGGCTTTCCCACGAGGCTTTCCCACAGGGCTGTGCCACGTGCCACCTTGCTGTGAGTCGATCCTCGGCGTGAAAGACGAGCCGGTGAAGGGAAAAGAGGTTCCTCTGGAATGGACTGAGACATCTGGGGGACTCTTGGAAAGGTGGCACGACCCTGGAGTTCCTCTCGCCGTTCCTGTTGAGAGGGCCTCCCCTTGAGATGCGACGGGAACGCCGGGAACTCTTTCCCGACGAAGCAGGGACAGGATCCCTCATCTCGAGCTACGAGGCGGAAACGGGGCTCCTCTGGATGTGGGCGGGACCCTCGTGATTCCTCTCGAGTGGAGACGGGTATGTCGGGGAACTTCTTGATTTGCAGCAAGGGTGTGAAGGAGCCTTTCGAAGTTCCAGAGGTGAAGTGTGATCCGCCACGTGACACCTCAGCAGAAATGCGCCTCATCTCGCCTGGAGGGGAGAACCTCCTGGATTTTCTCGAGTTGCGGCAGGTCTTCACGAGTTACGACGGGGAGCTCACGGAGCCGCTCTGGTGGCCTCAGGAAAGGCCAGTCCCCATGCGAGTTGCTAGGGGACCTCTCGGGATTCCTCTCCCGTCCATGCCGGGGCCTCAGTCCTTGTGTGGAGTCGGGGCCGGAACCTGAGGATTCCTCTCCAGTGTTGCCATGGATCTTGGGGTGCTTCTGAGTCTCCCCAGGGGAGTCAGGCCTCGTCTCGAGTGGGGGCATGCACGTGCGCTTTCCTCCCGAGCTGCAGCAGTAGTGTCACGCTTCCTGTCACGTGGATCAAGGGATCGGTGGCTTTCCCTCGAGGCTTTCCCACGAGGCTTTCCCACAGGGCTGTGCCACGTGCCACCTTGCTGTGAGTCGATCCTCGGCGTGAAAGACGAGCCGGTGAAGGGAAAAGAGGTTCCTCTGGAATGGACTGAGACATCTGGGGGACTCTTGGAAAGGTGGCACGACCCTGGAGTTCCTCTCGCCGTTCCTGTTGAGAGGGCCTCCCCTTGAGATGCGACGGGAACGCCGGGAACTCTTTCCCGACGAAGCAGGGACAGGATCCCTCATCTCGAGCTACGAGGCGGAAACGGGGCTCCTCTGGATGTGGGCGGGACCCTCGTGATTCCTCTCGAGTGGAGACGGGTATGTCGGGGAACTTCTTGATTTGCAGCAAGGGTGTGAAGGAGCCTTTCGAAGTTCCAGAGGTGAGGTGTAATCCGCCACGTAACACCTCAGCAGAAATGGGCCTCATCTCGCCTGGAGGGGAGAACCTCCTGGATTTTCTCGAGTTGCGGCAGGTGTTCTCGAGTTACGACGGGGACCTCAGGGACCCGCTCTGGTGGCCTCAGGAAAGGCCAATCCCCATGCGAGTTGCTAGGGGACCTCTCGGGATTCCTCTCCCGTCCATGCCGGGGCCTCAGTCCTTGTGTGGAGTCGGGGCCGGAACCTGAGGATTCCTC
This sequence comes from Budorcas taxicolor, assembly GCF_023091745.1. NCBI lineage: Eukaryota > Metazoa > Chordata > Mammalia > Artiodactyla > Bovidae > Budorcas > Budorcas taxicolor. Next base: position 14,777 of record NW_026292676.1, on the reverse strand, counting down.
TCCAGTGTTGCCATGGATCTTGGGGTGCTTCTGAGTCTCCCCAGGGGAGTCAGGCCTCGTCTCGAGTGGGGGCATGCACGTGCGCTTTCCTCCCGAGCTGCAGCAGTAGTGTCACGCTTCCTGTCACGTGGATCAAGGGATCTGTGGCTTTCCCTCGAGGCTGTCTCTCGAGGCTTTCCCACGAGGCTTTCCCACAGGGCTATGCCACGTGCCACCTTGGTGTGAGTCGATCCTCGGCGTGAAAGACGAGCCGGTGAAGGGAAAAGAGGTTCCTCTGGAATGGACTGAGACATCTGGGGGACTCTTGGAAAGGTGGCACGACCCTGGAGTTCCTCTCGCCGTTCCTGTTGAGAGGGCCTCCTCTTGAGATGCGACGGGAACGCCGGGAACTCTTTCCCGACGAAGCAGGGACAGGATCCCTCATCTCGAGCTACGAGGCGGAAACGGGGCTCCTCTGGATGTGGGCGGGACCCTCGTGATTCCTCTCGAGTGGAGACGGGTATATCGGGGAACTTCTTGATTTGCAGCAAGGGTGTGAAGGAGCCTTTCGAAGTTCCAGAGGTGAGGTGTGATCCGCCACGTGACACCTCAGTAGAAATGGGCCTCATCTCGCCTGGCGGGGAGAACCTCCTGGATTTTCTCGAGTTGCGGCAGGTCTTCTCGAGTTACGACGGGGACCTCACGGAGCCGCTCTGGTGGTCTCAGGAAAGGCCAGTCCCCATGCGAGTTGCTAGCGGACCTCTCGGGATTCCTCTCCCGTCCATGCCGGGGCCTCAGTCCTTGTGTGGAGTTGGGGCCGGAACCTGAGGATTCCTCTCCAGTGTTGCCATGGATCTTGGGGTGCTTCTGAGTCTCCCCAGGGGAGTCAGGCCTCGTCTCGAGTGGGGGCATGCACGTGCGCTTTCCTCCCGAGCTGCAGCAGTAGTGTCACGCTTCCTGTCACGTGGATCAAGGGATCTGTGGCTTTCCCTCGAGGCTGTCCCTCGAGGCTTTCCCACGAGGCTTTCCCACAGGGCTGTGCCACGTGCCACCTTGGTGTGAGTCGATCCTCGGCGTGAAAGACGAGCCAGTGAAGGGAAAAGAGGTTCCTCTGGAATGGACTGAGACATCTGGGGGACTCTTGGAAAGGTGGCACGACCCTGGAGTTCCTCTCGCCGTTTCTGTTGAGAGGGCCTCCTCTTGAGATGCGACGGGAACGCCGGGAACTCTTTCCCGACGAAGCAGGGAAAGGAGCCCTCATCTCGAGCTACGAGGCGGAAACGGGGCTCACTGGATGTGGGCGGGACCCTCGTGATTCCTCTCGAGTGGAGACGGGTATGTCGGGGAACTTCTTGATTTGCACCAAGGGTGTGAAGGACCCTTTCGAAGTTCCAGAGGTTAGGTGTAATCAGCCTCGAGACGCCTCAGCGGAAATGGGCCTCATCTCGCCTGGAGGGGAGAACCTCCTGGATTTTCTCGAGTTGCGGCAGGTCTTCTCGAGTTACGACAGGGACCTCAGGGACCCGCTCTGGTGGCCTCAGGAAAAGCCAGTCCCCATGCGAGTTGCTAGGGGACCTCTCGGGGTTCCTCTCCCGTCCATGGCGGGGCCTCAGTCCTTGTGTGGAGTCGGGGCCGGAACCTGAGGATTCCTCTCCAGTGTTGCCATGGATCTTGGGGTGCTTCTGAGTCTCCCCAGGGGAGTCAGGCCTCGTCTCGAGTGGGGGCATGCACGTGGGCTTTCCTCACGAGCTGCAGCAGTAGTGTCACGCTTCCTGTCACGTGGATCAAGGGATCTGTGGCTTTCCCTCGAGGCTTTCCCACGAGGCTTTCCCACAGGGCTGTGCCACGTGCCACCTTGGTGTGAGTCGATCCTCGGCGTGAAAGACTAGCCGGTGAAGGGAAAAGAGGTTCCTCTGGAATGGACTGAGACATCTGGGGGACTCTTGGAAAGGTGGCACGACCCTGGAGTTCCTCTCGCCGTTCCTGTTGAGAGGGCCTCCTCTTGAGATGCGACGGGAACGCCGGGAACTCTTTCCCGACGAAGCAGGGACAGGATCCCTCATCTCGAGCTACGAGGCGGAAACGGGGCTCCTCTGGATGTGGGCGGGACCCTCGTGATTCCTCTCGAGTGGAGACGGGTATGTCGGGGAACTTCTTGATTTGCACCAAGGGTGTGAAGGACCCTTTCGAAGTTCCAGAGGTGAGGTGTATCAGCCTCGAGACGCCTCAGCGGAAATGGGCCTCATCTCGCCTGGAGGGGAGAACCTCCTGGATTTTCTCGAGTTGCGGCAGGTCTTCTCGAGTTACGACGGGGACCTCAGGGACCCGCTCTGGTGGCCTCAGGAAAGGCCAGTCCCCATGCGAGTTGCTAGGGGACCTCTCGGGATTCCTCTCCCGTCCATGCCGGGGCCTCAGTCCTTGTGTGGAGTCGGGGCCGGAACCTGAGGATTCCTCTCCAGTGTTGCCATGGATCTTGGGGTGCTTCTGAGTCTCCCCAGGGGAGTCAGGCCTCGTCTCGAGTGGGGGCATGCACGTGCGCTTTCCTCCCGAGCTGCAGCAGTAGTGTCACGCTTCCTGTCACGTGTTTCAAGGGATCTGTGGCTTTCCCTCGAGGCTGTCCCTCGAGGCTTTCCCACGAGGCTTTCCCACAGGGCTGTGCCACGTGCTACCTTGGTGTGAGTCGATCCTCGGCGTGAAAGACGAGCCGGTGAAGGGAAAAGAGGTTCCTCTGGAATGGACTGAGACATCTGGGGGACTCGTGGAATGGTGGCACGAGCCTGGAGTTCCTCTCGCCGTTCCTGTTGAGAGGACCTCCTCTTGAGGTGCGACGGGAACGCCGGGAACTCTTTCCCGACGAAGCAGGAACAGGATCCCTCATCTCGAGCTACGAGTCTGAAACGGGGCTCCTCTGGATGTGGGCGGGACCCTCGTGATTCCTCTCGAGTGGAGACGGGTATGTCGGGGAACTTCTTGATTTGCAGCAAGGGTGTGAAGGAGCCTTTCGAAGTTCCAGAGGTGAAGTGTGATCCGCCACGTGACACCTCAGCAGAAATGGGCCTCATCTCGCCTGGAGGGGAGAACCTCCTGGATTTTCTCGAGTTGCGGCAGGTGTTCTCGAGTTATGACGGGGACCTCAGGGACCCGCTCTGGTGGCCTCAGGAAAGGCCAGTCCCCATGCGAGTTGCTAGGGGACCTCTCGGGATTCCTCTCCCGTCCATGTCGGGGCCTCAGTACTTGTGTGGAGTCGGGGCCGGAAACTGAGGATTCCTCTCCAGTGTTGCCATGGATCTTGGCGTGCTTCTGAGTCTCCCCAGGGGAGTCAGGCCTCGTCTCGAGTGGGGGCATGCACGTGCGCTTTCCTCCCGAGCTGCAGCAGTAGTGTCACGCTTCCTGTCACGTGGATCAAGGGATCTGTGGCTTTCCCTCCAGGCTGTCTCTCGAGGCTTTCCCACGAGGCTTTCCCACAGGGCTGTGCCACGTGCCACCTTGTTGTGAGTCGATCCTCGGCGTGAAAGACGAGCCGGTGAAGGGAAAAGAGGTTCCTCTGGAATGGACTGAGACATCTGGGGGACTCTTGGAAAGGTGGCACGCACCTGGAGTTCCTCTCGCCGTTCCTGTTGAGAGGGCCTCCTCTTGAGATGTGACGGGAAGGCCGGGAACTCTTTCCCGACGAAGCAGGGAAAGGATCCCTCATCTCGAGCTACGAGGCGGAAACGGGGCTCCTCTGGATGTGGGCGGGACACTCGTGATTCCTCTCGAGTGGAGACGGGTATGTCGGGGAACTTCTTGATTTGCAGCAAGGGTGTGAAGGAGCCTTTCGAAGTTCCAGAGGTGAAGTGTGATCCGTCACGTGACACCTCAGCAGAAATGCGCCTCATCTCGCCTGGAGGGGAGAACCTCCTGGATTTTCTCGAGTTGCGGCAGGTCTTCACGAGTTACGACGGGGACCTCAGGGACCCGCTCTGGTGGCCTCAGGAAAGGCCAGTCCCCATGCGAGTTGCTAGGGGACCTCTCGGGATTCCTCTCCCGTCCATGCCGGGGCCTCAGTCCTTGTGTGGAGTCGGGGCCGGAACCTGAGGATTCCTCTCCAGTGTTGCCATGGATCTTGGGGTGCTTCTGAGTCTCCCCAGGGGAGTCAGGCCTCGTCTCGAGTGGGGGCATGTACGTGCACTTTCCTCCCGAGCTGCAGCAGTAGTGTCACGCTTCCTGTCACGTGGATCAAGGGATCTTTGGCTTTCCCTCGAGGCTGTCCCTCGAGGCTTTCCCACGAGGCTTTCCTACAGGGCTGTGCCACGTGCCACCTTGGTGTGAGTCGATCCTCGGCGTGAAAGACGAGCCGGTGAAGGGAAAAGAGGTTCCTCTGGAATGGACTGAGACATCTGGGGGACTCTTGGAAAGGTGGCACGACCCTGGAGTTCCTCTCGCCGTTCCTGTTGAGAGGGCCTCCTCTTGAGATGCGACGGGAACGCCGGGAACTCTTTCCCGACGAAGCAGGGACAGGATCCCTCATCTCGAGCTACGAGGCGGAAACGGGGCTCCTCTGGATGTGGGCGGGACCCTCGTGATTCCTCTCGAGTGGAGACGGGTATGTCGGGGAACTTCTTGATTTGCACCAAGGGTGTGAAGGACCCTTTCGAAGTTCCAGAGGTGAGGTGTGATCAGCCTCGAGACGCCTCAGCGGAAATGGGCCTCATCTCGGCTGGAGGGGAGAACCTCCTGGATTTTCTCGAGTTGCGGCAGGTCTTCTCGAGTTACGACGGGGACCTCAGGGACCCGCTCTGGTGGCCTCAGGAAAGGCCAGTCCCCATGCGAGTTGCTAGGGGACCTCTCGGGATTCCTCTCCCGTCCATGCCGGGGCCTCAGTCCTTGTGTGGAGTCGGGGCCGGAACCTGAGGATTCCTCTCCAGTGTTGCCATGGATCTTGGGGTGCTTCTGAGTCTCCCCAGGGGAGTCAGGCCTCGTCTCGAGTGGGGGCATGCACGTGCGCTTTCCTCCCGAGCTGCAGCAGTAGTGTCACGCTTCCTGTCACGTGGATCAAGGGATCGGTGGCTTTCCCTCGAGTCTTTCCCACGAGGCTTTCCCACAGGGCTGTGCCACGTGCCACCTTGGTGTGAGTCGATCCTCGGCGTGAAAGACGAGCCGGTGAAGGGAAAAGAGGTTCCTCTGGAATGGACTGAGACATCTGGGGGACTCTTGGAAAGGTGGCACGACCCTGGAGTTCCTCTCGCCGTTCCTGTTGAGAGGGCCTCCCCTTGAGATGCGACGGGAACGCCGGGAACTCTTTCCCGACGAAGCAGGGACAGGATCCCTCATCTCGAGCTACGAGGCGGAAACGGGGCTCCTCTGGATGTGGGCGGGACCCTCGTGATTCCTCTCGAGTGGAGACGGGTATGTCGGGGAACTTCTTGATTTGCAGCAAGGGTGTGAAGGAGCCTTTCGAAGTTCCAGAGGTGAAGTGTGATCCGCCACGTGACACCTCAGCAGAAATGCGCCTCATCTCGCCTGGAGGGGAGAACCTCCTGGATTTTCTCGAGTTGCGGCAGGTCTTCACGAGTTACGACGGGGAGCTCACGGAGCCGCTCTGGTGGCCTCAGGAAAGGCCAGTCCCCATGCGAGTTGCTAGGGGACCTCTCGGGATTCCTCTCCCGTCCATGCCGGGGCCTCAGTCCTTGTGTGGAGTCGGGGCCGGAACCTGAGGATTCCTCTCCAGTGTTGCCATGGATCTTGGGGTGCTTCTGAGTCTCCCCAGGGGAGTCAGGCCTCGTCTCGAGTGGGGGCATGCACGTGCGCTTTCCTCCCGAGCTGCAGCAGTAGTGTCACGCTTCCTGTCACGTGGATCAAGGGATCGGTGGCTTTCCCTCGAGGCTTTCCCACGAGGCTTTCCCACAGGGCTGTGCCACGTGCCACCTTGGTGTGAGTCGATCCTCGGCGTGAAAGACGAGCCGGTGAAGGGAAAAGAGGTTCCTCTGGAATGGACTGAGACATCTGGGGGACTCTTGGAAAGGTGGCACGACCCTGGAGTTCCTCTCGCCGTTCCTGTTGAGAGGGCCTCCTCTTGAGATGCGACGGGAACGCCGGGAACTCTTTCCCGACGAAGCAGGGAAAGGAGCCCTCATCTCGAGCTACGAGGCGGAAACGGGGCTCCTCTGGATGTGGGCGGGACCCTCGTGATTCCTCTCGAGTGGAGACGGGTATGTCGGGGAACTTCTTGATTTGCACCAAGGGTGTGAAGGACCCTTTCGAAGTTCCAGAGGTTAGGTGTAATCAGCCTCGAGACGCCTCAGCGGAAATGGGCCTCATCTCGCCTGGAGGGGAGAACCTCCTGGATTTTCTCGAGTTGCGGCAGGTCTTCTCGAGTTACGACAGGGACCTCAGGGACCCGCTCTGGTGGCCTCAGGAAAAGCCAGTCCCCATGCGAGTTGCTAGGGGACCTCTCGGGGTTCCTCTCCCGTCCATGGCGGGGCCTCAGTCCTTGTGTGGAGTCGGGGCCGGAACCTGAGGATTCCTCTCCAGTGTTGCCATGGATCTTGGGGTGCTTCTGAGTCTCCCCAGGGGAGTCAGGCCTCGTCTCGAGTGGGGGCATGCACGTGCGCTTTCCTCCCGAGCTGCAGCAGTAGTGTCACGCTTCCTGTCACGTGGATCAAGGGATCGTTGGCTTTCCCTTGAGGCTTTCCCACGAGGCTTTCCCACAGGGCTGTGCCACGTGCCACCTTGCTGTGGGTCGATCCTCGGCGTGAAAGACGAGCCGGTAAAGGGAAAAGAGTTTCCTCTGGAATGGACTGAGACATCTGGGGGACTCTTGGAAAGGTGGCACGACCCTGGAGTTCCTCTCGCCGTTCCTGTTGAGAGGGCCTCCCCTTGAGATGCGACGGGAACGCCGGGAACTCTTTCCCGACGAAGCAGGGACAGGATCCCTCATCTCGAGCTACGAGGCGGAAACGGGGCTCCTCTGGATGTGGGCGGGACCCTCGTGATTCCTCTTGAGTGGAGACGGGTATGTCGGGGAACTTCTTGATTTGCAGCAAGGGTGTGAAGGAGCCTTTCGAAGTTCCAGAGGTGAGGTGTAATCCGCCACGTAACACCTCAGCAGAAATGGGCCTCATCTCGCCTGGAGGGGAGAACCTCCTGGATTTTCTCGAGTTGCGGCAGGTGTTCTCGAGTTACGACGGGGACCTCAGGGACCCGCTCTGGTGGCCTCAGGAAAGGCCAGTCCCCATGCGAGTTGCTAGGGGACCTCTCGGGGTTCCTCTCCCGTCCATGGCGGGGCCTCAGTCCTTGTGTGGAGTCGGGGCCGGAACCTGAGGATTCCTCTCCAGTGTTGCCATGGATCTTGGGGTGCTTCTGAGTCTCCCCAGGGGAGTCAGGCCACGTCTCGAGTGACGGCATGCACGTGGGCTTTCCTCCCGTGCTGCAGCAGTAGTGTCACGCTTCCTGTCACGTGGATCAAGGGATCTGTGGCTTTCCCTTGAGGCTTTCCCACGAGGCTTTCTCACAGGGCTGTGCCACGTGCCACCTTGCTGTGAGTCGATCCTCGGCGTGAAAGACGAGCCGGTGAAGGGAAAAGAGGTTCCTCTGGAATGGACTGAGACATCTGGGGGACTCTTGGAAAGGTGGCACGACCCTGGAGTTCCTCTCGCCGTTCCTGTTGAGAGGGCCTCCCCTTGAGATGCGACGGGAACGCCGGGAACTCTTTCCCGACGAAGCAGGGACAGGATCCCTCATCTCGAGCTACGAGGCGGAAACGGGGCTCCTCTGGATGTGGGCGGGACCCTCGTGATTCCTCTCGAGTGGAGACGGGTATGTCGGGGAACTTCTTGATTTGCAGCAAGGGTGTGAAGGAGCCTTTCGAAGTTCCAGAGGTGAGGTGTAATCCGCCACGTAACACCTCAGCAGAAATGGGCCTCATCTCGCCTGGAGGGGAGAACCTCCTGGATTTTCTCGAGTTGCGGCAGGTGTTCTCGAGTTACGACGGGGACCTCAGGGACCCGCTCTGGTGGCCTCAGGAAAGGCCAGTCCCCATGCGAGTTGCTAGGGGACCTCTCGGGATTCCTCTCCCGTCCATGCCGGGGCCTCAGTCCTTGTGTGGAGTCGGGGCCGGAACCTGAGGATTCCTCTCCAGTGTTGCCATGGATCTTGGGGTGCTTCTGAGTCTCCCCAGGGGAGTCAGGCCTCGTCTCGAGTGGGGGCATGCACGTGGGCTTTCCTCCCGAGCTGCAGCAGTAGTGTCACGCTTCCTGTCACGTGGATCAAGGGATCTGTGGCTTTCCCTCGAGGCTTTCCCACGAGGCTTTCCCACAGGGCTGTGCCACGTGCCACCTTGGTGTGAGTCGATCCTCGGCGTGAAAAACGAGCCGGTGAAGGGAAAAGAGGTTCCTCTGGAATGGACTGAGACATCTGGGGGACTCTTGGAAAGGTGGCACGACCCTGGAGTTCCTCTCGCCGTTCCTGTTGAGAGGGCCTCCTCTTGAGATGCGACGGGAACGCCGGCAACTCTTTCCCGACGAAGCAGGGACAGGATCCCTCATCTCGAGCTACGAGGCGGAAACGGGGCTCCTCTGGATGTGGGCGGGACCCTCGTGATTCCTCTCGAGTGGAGACGGGTATGTCGGGGAACTTCTTGATTTGCACCAAGGGTGTGAAGGACCCTTTCGAAGTTCCAGAGGTGAGGTGTGATCAGCCTCGAGACGCCTCAGCGGAAATGGGCCTCATCTCGCCTGGAGGGGAGAACCTCCTGGATTTTCTCGAGTTGCGGCAGGTCTTCTCGAGTTAAGACGGGGACCTCAGGGACCCGCTCTGGTGGCCTCAGGAAAGGCCAGTCCCCATGCGAGTTGCTAGGGGACCTCTCGGGATTCCTCTCCCGTCCATGCCGGGACCTCAGTCCTTGTGTGGAGTCGGGGCCGGAACCTGAGGATTCCTCTCCAGTGTTGCCATGGATCTTGGGGTGCTTCTGAGTCTCCCCAGGGGAGTCAGGCCTCGTCTCGAGTGGGGGCATGCACGTGCGCTTTCCTCCCGAGCTGCAGCAGTAGTGTCACGCTTCCTGTCACGTGGATCAAGGGATCTGTGGCTTTCCCTCGAGGCTGTCCCTCGAGGCTTTCCCACGAGGCTTTCCCACAGGGCTGTGCCACGTGCCACCTTGGTGTGAGTCGATCCTCGGCGTGAAAGACGAGCCGGTGAAGGGAAAAGAGGTTCCTCTGGAATGGACTGAGACATCTGGGGGACTCGTGGAATGGTGGCACGAGCCTGGAGTTCCTCTCGCCATTCCTGTTGAGAGGACCTCCTCTTGAGATGCGACGGGAACGCCGGGAACTCTTTCCCGACGAAGCAGGAACAGGATCCCTCATCTCGAGCTACGAGGCTGAAACGGGGCTCCTCTGGATGTGGGCGGGACCCTCGTGATTCCTCTCGAGTGGAGACGGGTATGTCGGGGAACTTCTTGATTTGCAGCAAGGGTGTGAAGGAGCCTTTCGAAGTTCCAGAGGTGAAGTGTGATCCGCCACGTGACACCTCAGCAGAAATGGGCCTCATCTCGCCTGGAGGGGAGAACCTCCTGGATTTTCTCGAGTTGCGGCAGGTGTTCTCGAGTTATGACGGGGACCTCAGGGACCCGCTCTGGTGGCCTCAGGAAAGGCCAGTCCCCATGCGAGTTGCTAGGGGACCTCTCGGGATTCCTCTCCCGTCCATGCCGGGGCCTCAGTACTTGTGTGGAGTCGGGGACGGAAACTGAGGATTCCTCTCCAGTGTTGCCATGGATCTTGGCGTGCTTCTGAGTCTCCCCAGGGGAGTCAGGCCTCGTCTCGAGTGGGGGCATGCACGTGCGCTTTCCTCCCGAGCTGCAGCAGTAGTGTCACGCTTCCTGTCACGTGGATCAAGGGATCTGTGGCTTTCCCTTGAGGCTTTCCCACGAGGCTTTCCCACAGGGCTGTGCCACGTGCCACCTTGCTGTGAGTCGATCCTCGGCGTGAAGGACGAGCCGGTGAAGGGAAAAGAGGTTCCTCTGGAATGGACTGAGACATCTGGGGGACTCTTGGAAAGGTGGCACGACCCTGGAGTTCCTCTCGCCGTTCCTGTTGAGAGGGCCTCCCCTTGAGATGCGACGGGAACGCCGGGAACTCTTTCCCGACGAAGCAGGGACAGGATCCCTCATCTCGAGCTACGAGGCGGAAACGGGGCTCCTCTGGATGTGGGTTGGACCCTCGTGATTCCTCTCGAGTGGAGACGGGTATGTCGGGGAACTTCTTGATTTGCAGCAAGGGTGTGAAGGAGCCTTTCGAAGTTCCAGAGGTGAGGTGTAATCCGCCACGTAACACCTCAGCAGAAATGGGCCTCATCTCGCCTGGAGGGGAGAACCTCCTGGATTTTCTCGAGTTGCGGCAGGTGTTCTCGAGTTACGACGGGGACCTCAGGGACCCGCTCTGGTGGCCTCAGGAAAGGCCAGTCCCCATGCGAGTTGCTAGGGGACCTCTCGGGATTCCTCTCCCGTCCATGGCGGGGCCTCAGTCCTTGTGTGGAGTCGGGGCCGGAACCTGAGGATTCCTCTCCAGTGTTGCCATGGATCTTGGGGTGCTTCTGAGTCTCCCCAGGGGAGTCAGGCCTCGTCTCGAGTGGGGGCATGCACGTGGGCTTTCCCTCCCGAGCTGCAGCAGTAGTGTCACGCTTCCTGTCACGTGGATCAAGGGATCTGTGGCTTTCCCTCGAGGCTTTCCCACGAGGCTTTCCCACAGGGCTGTGCCACGTGCCACCTTGGTGTGAGTCGATCCTCGGCGTGAAAGACGAGCCGGTGAAGGGAAAAGAGGTTCCTCTGGAATGGACTGAGACATCTGGGGGACTCTTGGAAAGGTGGCACGACCCTGGAGTTCCTCTCGCCGTTCCTGTTGAGAGGGCCTCCCCTTGAGATGCGACGGGAACGCCGGGAACTCTTTCCCGACGAAGCAGGGACAGGATCCCTCATCTCGAGCTACGAGGCGGAAACGGGGCTCCTCTGGATGTGGGCGGGACCCTCGTGATTCCTCTCGAGTGGAGACGGGTATGTCGGGGAACTTCTTGATTTGCAGCAAGGGTGTGAAGGAGCCTTTCGAAGTTCCAGAGGTGAAGTGTGATCCGCCACGTGACACCTCAGCAGAAATGCGCCTCATCTCGCCTGGAGGGGAGAACCTCCTGGATTTTCTCGAGTTGCGGCAGGTCTTCACGAGTTACGACGGGGAGCTCACGGAGCCGCTCTGGTAGCCTCAGGAAAGGCCAGTCCCCATGCGAGTTGCTAGGGGACCTCTCGGGATTCCTCTCCCGTCCATGCCGGGGCCTCAGTCCTTGTGTGGAGTCGGGGCCGGAACCTGAGGATTCCTCTCCAGTGTTGCCATGGATCTTGGGGTGCTTCTGAGTCTCCCCAGGGGAGTCAGGCCTCGTCTCGAGTGGGGGCATGCACGTGCGCTTTCCTCCCGAGCTGCAGCAGTAGTGTCACGCTTCCTGTCACGTGGATCAAGGGATCGGTGGCTTTCCCTTGAGGCTTTCCCACGAGGCTGTCCCACAGGGCTGTGCCACGTGCCACCTTGCTGTGAGTCGATCCTCGGCGTGGAAGACGAGCCGGTGAAGGGAAAAGAGGTTCCTCTGGAATGGACTGAGATATCTGGGGGACTCTTGGAAAGGTGGCACGACCCTGGAGTTCCTCTCGCCGTTCCTGTTGAGAGGGCCTCCCCTTGAGATGCGACGGGAACGCCGGGAACTCTTTCCCGACGAAGCAGGGACAGGATCCCTCATCTCGAGCTACGAGGCGGAAACGGGGCTCCTCTGGATGTGGGCGGGACCCTCGTGATTCCTCTCGAGTGGAGACGGGTATGTCGGGGAACTTCTTGATTTGCAGCAAGGGTGTGAAGGAGCCTTTTGAAGTTCCAGAGGTGAGGTGTAATCCGCCACGTAACACCTCAGCAGAAATGGGCCTCATCTCGCCTGGAGGGGAGAACCTCCTGGATTTTCTCGAGTTGCGGCAGGTGTTCTCGAGTTACGACGGGGACCTCAGGGACCCGCTCTGGTGGCCTCAGGAAAGGCCAGTCCCCATGCGAGTTGCTAGGGGACCTCTCGGGGTTCCTCTCCCGTCCATGGCGGGGCCTCAGTCCTTGTGTGGAGTCGGGGCCGGAACCTGAGGATTCCTCTCCAGTGTTGCCATGGATCTTGGGGTGCTTCTGAGTCTCCCCAGGGGAGTCAGGCCTCGTCTCGAGTGGGGGCATGCACGTGCGCTTTCCTCCCGAGCTGCAGCAGTAGTGTCACGCTTCCTGTCACGTGGATCAAGGGATCTGTGGCTTTCCCTCGAGGCTTTCCCACGAGGCTTTCCCACAGGGCTGTGCCACGTGCCACCTTGGTGTGAGTCGATCCTCGGCGTGAAAGACGAGCCGGTGAAGGGAAAAGAGGTTCCTCTGGAATGGACTGAGACATCTGGGGGACTCTTGGAAAGGTGGCACGACCCTGGAGTTCCTCTCGCCGTTCCTGTTGAGAGGGCCTCCTCTTGAGATGCGACGGGAACGCCGGGAACTCTTTCCCGACGAAGCAGGGACAGGATCCCTCATCTCGAGCTACGAGGCGGAAACGGGGCTCCTCTGGATGTGGGCGGGACCCTCGTGATTCCTCTCGAGTGGAGACGGGTATATCGGGGAACTTCTTGATTTGCAGCAAGGGTGTGAAGGAGCCTTTCGAAGTTCCAGAGGAGAGGTGTGATCCGCCACGTGACACCTCAGCGGAAATGGGCCTCATCTCGCCTGGCGGGGAGAACCTCCTGGATTTTCTCGAGTTGCGGCAGGTCTTCTCGAGTTACGACGGGGACCTCACGGAGCCGCTCTGGTGGCCTCAGGAAAGGCCAGTCCCCATGCGAGTTGCTAGGGGACCTCTCGGGATTCCTCTCCCGTCCATGGCGGGGCCTCAGTCCTTGTGTGGAGTCGGGGCCGGAACCTGAGGATTCCTCTCCAGTGTTGCCATGGATCTTGGGGTGCTTCTGAGTCTCCCCAGGGGAGTCAGGCCTCGTCTCGAGTGGGGGCATGCACGTGCGCTTTCCTCCCGAGCTGCAGCAGTAGTGTCACGCTTCCTGTCACGTGGATCAAGGGATCTTTGGCTTTCCCTCGAGGCTGTCCCTCGAGGCTTTCCCACGAGGCTTTCCTACAGGGCTCTGCCACGTGCCACCTTGGTGTGAGTCGATCCTCGGCGTGAAAGACGAGCCGGTGAAGGGAAAAGAGGTTCCTCTGGAATGGACTGAGACATCTGGGGGACTCTTGGAAAGGTGGAACGACCCTGGAGTTCCTCTCGCCGTTCCTGTTGAGAGGGCCTCCTCTTGAGATGCGACGGGAACGCCGGGAACTCTTTCCCGACGAAGCAGGGACAGGATCCCTCATCTCGAGCTACGAGGCCGAAACGGGGCTCCTCTGGATGTGGGCGGGACCCTCGTGATTCCTCTCGAGTGGAGACGGGTATGTCGGGGAACTTCTTGATTTGCACCAAGGGTGTGAAGGACCCTTTCGAAGTTCCAGAGGTGAGGTGTGATCAGCCTCGAGACGCCTCAGCGGAAATGGGCCTCATCTCGCCTGGAGGGGAGAACCTCCTGGATTTTCTCGAGTTGCGGCAGGTCTTCTCGAGTTAAGACGGGGACCTCAGGGACCCGCTCTGGTGGCCTCAGGAAAGGCCAGTCCCCATGCGAGTTGCTAGGGGACCTCTCGGGATTCCTCTCCCGTCCATGCCGGGGCCTCAGTCCTTGTGTGGAGTCGGGGCCGGAACCTGAGGATTCCTCTCCAGTGTTGCCATGGATCTTGGGGTGCTTCTGAGTCTCCCCAGGGGAGTCAGGCCTCGTCTCGAGTGGGGGCATGCACGTGCGCTTTCCTCCCGAGCTGCAGCAGTAGTGTCACGCTTCCTGTCACGTGGATCAAGGGATCTGTGGCTTTCCCTCGAGGCTGTCCCTCGAGGCTTTCCCACGAGGCTTTCCCACAGGGCTGTGCCACGTGCCACCTTGGTGTGAGTCGATCCTCGGCGTGAAAGACGAGCCGGTGAAGGGAAAAGAGGTTCCTCTGGAATGGACTGAGACATCTGGGGGACTCGTGGAATGGTGGCACGAGCCTGGAGTTCCTCTCGCCGTTCCTGTTGAGAGGACCTCCTCTTGAGATGCGACGGGAACGCCGGGAACTCTTTCCCGACGAAGCAGGAACAGGATCCCTCATCTCGAGCTACGAGGCTGAAACGGGGCTCCTCTGGATGTGGGCGGGACCCTCGTGATTCCTCTCGAGTGGAGACGGGTATGTCGGGGAACTTCTTGATTTGCAGCAAGGGTGTGAAGGAGCCTTTCGAAGTTCCAGAGGTGAAGTGTGATCCGCCACGTGACACCTCAGCAGAAATGGGCCTCATCTCGCCTGGAGGGGAGAACCTCCTGGATTTTCTCGAGTTGCGGCAGGTGTTCTCGAGTTATGACGGGGACCTCAGGGACCCGCTCTGTTGGCCTCAGGAAAGGCCAGTCCCCATGCGAGTTGCTAGGGGACCTCTCGGGATTCCTCTCCCGTCCATGCCGGGGCCTCAGTACTTGTGTGGAGTCGGGGCCGGAAACTGAGGATTCCTCTCCAGTGTTGCCATGGATCTTGGCGTGCTTCTGAGATTCCCCAGGGGAGTCAGGCCTCGTCTCGAGTGGGGGCATGCACGTGCGCTTTCCTCCCGAGCTGCAGCAGTAGTGTCACGCTTCCTGTCACGTGGATCAAGGGATCTGTGGCTTTCCCTCCAGGCTGTCTCTCGAGGCTTTCCCACGAGGCTTTCCCACAGGGCTGTGCCACGTGCCACCTTGT